>NC_057796.1:228062634-228076778 GCF_018294505.1 Triticum aestivum | reverse complement strand
AGATTTTGTTTTACATTTTCCTGTGACCAAATCATAAAGGAATAAATTCATAATTAAAACAGGAGAATCTATTATACTATTAATGAAGTAGAAGAGCAAATTTAATAATAATAAAATCTTACCCGTCATTTTAACTTTGATCTGTACCTACAACAATGATTTCTCTTCATGAAAAACTAATATAACTACAGCCCCAGTAAGTAAAACAAATTCAGGAATAAACTGTGACTAGGACATAATTGACGAGTATCATTTTGTCCACAACTTTCAGCGATAGTATATCCAATAAAATAAGCTATAAGAAAAAATAAATAATATCCTAATTTGCACTATTGCCTAATGTTGAAATCCAACTACAAGTGACATTATTTGGTACAGGGATTAAAAAATATCAACACTGATGTATTTTTCAGCTCTTTATTGCTTGACAGAGCACAAGTTCCTCTCCAGCTTTGATCCTGAGAGTCCATCCGCAATCATTTATTTGAGCCTCAATTACACAGAGGCGTAGGATACGTTCGTGGCTGCCATGCTATTCAAGTAACTAGAGTGTTCTTGAATATTTCCTGATTTCGTATGAAATCGAGGTGATAGAAACCAGATTCCTGTTCAAAGAAGATCCACCTGGGATCATCTTCACACATTCTGAGAGTCTGTTGTAGTCATTAAGCAACTGAGCCATTGCTGCTTTTAGAATCGCCATACCAGACACAAAGTTACTGCAACAAGTTACAACTTCATTGTGCATGAGCTCTAGAGCAGTTCTCCACTTCACGGCGAAGTTCTTCACAACCGGCTCAACATCAGCAATGTTTGGGCACTCAGTGTAAGAAATTAGGTCTTCGGCTACAAAAGTGATAGTCATTTTCTGCATATTCCCATGAGTAACAAAAATAACATACTTCGGCAATATAGTTTTGTCTAACTTACAAATGTGGTTCTTCACAAATTTAATTAAATCACCAAAATACTCCATGAGCAATTCATCCTGTAAACCAGCAAAGGTCAAGAAAGTCAAAAGCTATCCATGGGTGTAAATTCAGTCGATCCATTTCCATTTGAGAAAAGAGACATTATAAATCTGCTGTCTTTAGCTTGATAAGGAAACTAACGGCCTAACCATATTCATCTGCCATCTGCTAAGCTGGCGACAAAATTTAAATAATTTGGCATATGATATGCAACCTTCTATAACATTGATCGGAACTTAGCGGGCAGGCAGTAACTTCACAGTTACCACCGATACATCAAAAGCAAAAGTCATGAAGACACTGAAGATTAGTTCTATGCCACATTATGTGCATGACCTTTTGATGACACTATTAATTTGATTTTGCAGAATTTTATTTGAGTGTATCATAAAGGCTACAATCAGCCATTTAGTGATTGACACTGAAATCATGTCTAAATGAGATCCCACTGTAGTTCAGACTCCAGCCAAGTTCCACTGTAGTTCACTAAAATCATGTCTAAATGAGATCCCACCAGAAGTCAAGAAATGCTCTAACATTTAATCTCGCACCGCGGTTGGCATGGGGTGATAGGACATTTTACCACAAATGACACCAGGTTACTTTCCAGCTTCTCTTCAAAATATCTTCGCAGTTCTTTTGCTTCTTCACCAGCTTCCTGAAATAAATAGGCATGGTAAACCCAAATAGGCTGAAAGGAGCACAATATGAATAGTTATTTGCATGAAAGCACAAACCTAACCTTCAGGATAGAGATGGCCATGTCACAATTATTCAAAAGAAACAGGTGTTTCAGTTTCTGAGTTGCAAACTTTTCGGCAAATCTAACAAGTAGATCATCAACAGCTAACCGCAACCTTTTCAAGCTCATATCAAGCTACATAAATGATATTAGATATACTATAAGAAAAACATTAAGACAAATCAGGGTATTTACTGACAACAAAGCTATTGGGAGAAAAACAGACACTGGCAAGATGATATTGCTAAAGCAGGAACAGAAATGCTGCTTTCCCTTAAAGACGTCTTCCATGGTATAAAATTGATTTTATTGGAACGAAATGCATGTACTTAAGTACATCATATGCACCAACAATCATGAGAAGTCCATGAAATATATATATATATTGAATGACGCTACTTAGTTAATCCAAAATTCAATAGAACGGGACACAAGTGCATGATTAAATAAGTGCAAATAGGTGATCGGGGCCATTGACTACAAACATACTGTAGAATATAGATATAGCGCTTTCCAATAAAAATCGAAACATTTCTTTGTTTAGAAACACAGCAGATTTGCATTCAAAAATGAAATAAGCTAATGCTAGCAGAATCTGATGCTGGCTATTTATGTAACTGAACTAACCTGACCATCTCCACATTCAGCATTAAGTTGAATAAGAGATGCTGTGAACTCCATGTAGCACCTTACAATGTGGTGTGGATGGGTCCCATCCACCCATAACATTTTCGCATCACATTGGTACAAGCTTTGAATATACATGTCAAACACTGTCTTGAAACGTGGCCAGAGATAGATCAGAGCCTGAAGAGAAAAGGACAGGGATGCAATTTATTAAGAACAGAGTTAACGGGGCATTCAGAATAAATTGATGCCTCATCACAAACCTTATCCAAATATGTATCTAGACAAGGAAGCCGCCTGTTGGACATAACCAGCTGAAATGACAAAATAAGGGGAAAACAATTTTTGTTATCTTATTTTGCAAACATTTGACGGAGGTATGACACAGTAGATTAACAGGCAAAATCTATTGCATTGAGAAGAACCAACCTGCAACAGAAGCACCACTGATGTAGTTTTTAAAGCACCTAAATTTGTGCTATTATAGCTAGGACGTCTGTTGTTATTGTGTCTTACTTGAAATAACTACTTTCGCTCTGGCGTATAGATCTATATTAATTCTGAAGGATAGCAGAATAGTATACCTCGTTAAAAGTTAAATGTCTCAACTTTGACAAAAGTTGGTTTCATATCACCAAAGAAAGCAAAGTTCATATTCCTGGTAAGAATGATAATGCTGAAATTACTACCAGTTATGCATTTATTTATGAGTGTCTAGGTCGTACTTGAGTATTATTTTTTTCTTAGCCATGAGATCTCCATGATCCCCTATTAATTCCAGGTTTAACAGGAAAATTATGTGGATGGAAATTCAAGTACTCTCAACTCTCAAGGTGAAAAAACACTCGAGTACCTATTAGCACCCTTTATTTACATATAATGTAACGATTTTTCTGTTATCTTTAGATTGAATAGTGTTGGGGGTTGTCTGGACTCCAGGTTTTGTGTTGACCAAATTTTCATATGTGAGGGCATTGCTTCGTGCCCCCACCAATGTCATCTAAGAATTGGGTGTCTGATAGTTCGTATGGAAAAACAAATGTAAGGGTTCTGTTATTTCTTTAATTGATTCCAAAGTGGTTCGCTTTAGCGAAAATAGTTCTGAACAAATAATGAAATATGAAAATGTGGATGTTGCCAGGCATACATCATCATTAAACCGAGTATACATGTGGCTTGCCTTGTGCTATTGGACGTATGTGATTGGTCAGTTTATTTTGTTTTACTCACTCGTTGTCCGTATTGTGCGGGAAGAAAAAACGGAGACATAAGTTCAGTTTTCCTCCCCAGGACCCCAGCAAAGGGAAAATAGCAAAATACCTTCCTACCTGGTGCTTTTTAGTTATGCAGATCATGAGCATCAGGCATATTGCATCATGACTATTTGCAAGAGTAAGCTTCATGTTTTCATCAATTACTGCAACAGGTCCTGAAAATTACAAGGATAAAGAAGGTTGTGAGGTTTTGCCACATCATCTGAAGCATATGCCTTATGCATTATGATGCTCCACATTAAATTTGGGCTGTATATGAAACTAGAATATGAGAACCAAATATAGCTTAAACTGGTCAATGAAGGAGGTAATATCATTTCTGTAGCTAGTTTAATTAACTTCATGCTTGTGTGTGGTCAAAATAAATGCAAATGCACGTATTAGAACTTTATTCTACACCCACAAAGGTGCAGTAGTCTGACTCCTTTAGTACAGTAATTTGTTTCTCTCGTTGTCAGGATATAGTTATAGTTGACGTATATCTCTTCTATGTTGCCTGATACTTGATAACCAAACTCTATTCGGCGGGTCCATGGAGGTACACAAGGATACATGTATGCCCAAGTATCCCCTTTATTGTTTTTCAAGTAAAAAAGGGGTACACCATGAATGCTTCTACGGTTCTACCCAAAACATCTCAAATCACACCCGAAAAGGATGCATGTATGCCCAAGTATCCCCTTTCTTGATGGGTACACCATGAATGCTTCTATCTAAAACATCTCAAATCACACCCTAAAAGGAATAGCCATCCAGCTGAGCAGCTCCATTCCTTGCATGTTCCAACCCGAGCCCGATGCAAAGGAAAAGGACGGCAATGGCACTGTGTTTGACACCAACCCACCGGACACCAGTGACTGATTCTCCAAACCATCATCACAGTTATTGCTGCCTGCATCCAACATGGTTCTCTTGATTTTTACGTGTTTACGGTTAAAAATGTTCCGTTGTTAAGTTGATGGGCTTACTTGCATCTGCCTCGCAAGTTATGGACTTCTAGCAAAATCTACTCTTCACATTGTACTAACTCATTTTTGTAAAAAAACACTTCCAGGGCTTCTTTGGTTCAAAAGATTTCTGAAGGAATTTTGGAGGATTCTAATCCTTGGGAATTTTTCCTATGTGGGTAGTTTGATTCGTAGGATTGCAAACCATAGGAATTTTTCCTTAGGATTCATTTGCACTAGCTTTCACAGGAAAATTTTCATCCACTCCAACTTCTTTGAAAGAATCCTCCGTTTTCCCTGTGCACAATCAAACATACTCACGATCCTGTAGTATTGAAGATGGCATACCACTCTATTCCTACGTTTTTCCTATTCCCGCGTTTTGGAACTGCGAATCAAAGAGGCCCTCAGTATATTGACAAGTCATTAGTGGGAACAAGAATGCTACGGCGAGGCGGCACAGGAAGGGGGCTATTTGAAGATATTTACTTGGGGATTAATTGGGAAATTGGGAGAATAGAAGTTCGAAAGGTTAGAGAAGAGCTATTCTAAGGGTTGCAGAATAGGGTTGTATATGTGCAAATAAATCTATAATAGATACTACTTCAATAAACTGGTACCTAATATAATTATGAGAAAACTACACCTAAGAGTAAGAAAAACAAATTATGTCCAAAACAAACAAACAAATAACAACAAGGCCTTTAGTCCCAAACAAGTTGGGGCAGGCTAGAGGTGAAACCCATAAGATCTCGCAACCAACTCATGGTTCTGGCACATGGATAGCAAGCTTCCACGCACCCCTGTCCATGGCTAGTTCTCTGGTGATACTCCAGTCCTTCAGATCCCTCTTTACGGACTCCTCCCATGTCAAGTTCGGTCTACCCCGACCTCTCTTGACATTATCGACACGCTTTAGCCGTCTGCTATGCACTGGCACTTCTGGAGGCCTGCACTGAATATGCCCAAACCATCTCAGACGATGCTGGAAAAACTTCTCTTCAATCGGCGCTGCCCTAACTCTATCCCATATATCATCATTCCGGACTCGGTCCTTCCTTGTGTGGCCACACATCCATCTCAACATGTGCATCTCCACCACACCTAATTGTTGAACATGTCGCCTTTTAGTCGGCCAACACCCAGCGCCATACAACATTGCAGGTCCAACCACCGTCCTATAGAACTTGCCTTTTAGCTTTTGTGGCACTCTCTTGTCACAGAGAATGCCAGAAGCTTGGTGCCACTTCATCCATCCGGCTTTGCACATCTCCATCGATATCCCCATCCTTCTGCAGCATAGACCCCAAATATCTAAAGTGTCCTTCTAAGGCACCATCTGCCCACCAAGGCTAACCTCCTCCTTGTGCCTAGTAGTACTGAAACCACACCTCGTGTACTCGGTTTTAGTTCTACTAAGTCTAAAACCTTTCGATTCCAAAGTTTGTCTCCATAGCTCTAACTTCCTATTGACCCCCGTCCGACTATCATCGACTAGCACCACATCATCCGCAAAGAGCATACGCCAGGGGATATCTCCTTGCATATACCTTGTGACCTCATCCATCACCAGAGCGAAAAGATAAGGGCTCAAAGCTGACCCCTGGTGCAGTCCTATTTTAGTCGGGAAGTCATCAGTGTCGCTATCACTTGTTCCAACACTTGTCACAACATTATCGTACATGTCCTTGATGAGGGTAATGTACTTTGCTTGGACTTTGTGTTTCTCCAAGGCCCACCACATGACATTCCGCGGTATCTTATCATAGGCCTTCTCCAAGTCAATGAACACCATATGCAGGTCCTTCTTTTGCTCCATGTATCTCTCCATAAGTTGTCGTACCAAGCAAATGACTTCCATGGTTGACCTCCTAGGCATGAAACCAAATTAATTTATTGTTTGAATCATTACTTCCATTAAAAGATAAATGATATTTTTTTTGGTAGAACATTAGATCTTTTATGACTTTAATATCACACGTCTACTATTCTAGCATTTAGATTTGATTTATTTATAAATATTATACACGTATTTGATATATGCTATAGTTATATGATTATTTTAGAATTTAGGGCCCCATGTTTCGTTTCGTCCCAGGGGCCGAATTCCTGGAGATAACCCTGACACTGAGTATTGAATTATCCTCGGTGTTGCATGTGCCAGCTTTTCCCGTGAACTTAGTGTCCTTGAGTGCTTTGGTTGACCAAATAGATTGCCGAATAATTCTTGACAAGGTTGTGTTCTTCATCCGGGAGAGATCGACGGGCAGGAGTCTTGAGACTGGAACAAGGCGTAGGGGGTTGTGGTACATGGACCACAACATGCCGGACCAGGAGGGAATGCACATGCTAGCTGCAGTTGCTGAGGATAAGGAGACTACAGCCTTTATCCATTACTGTAGGATGGGACATGTGTCTTTTGACAAAATGTACCAAGTATTTCCTGATGTAATGAGTGGTGTGGACAAGAGCAGGCCGAAATGTGATGCGTGTGTTTGTTAAACATACCAGAAACTCATATGTGAGTAAGGGGGTCAGGAGCATATCTCCTTTTATATTAATCCACTCTGATGTATGGACCTGTCCAGTGCTATCTGTCGGTGGTATGAAGTACTTTGTTACATTCATTGCTTGCCATTCTCGGATGACTTGGGTCTATCTTCTAAAACATAAAAATGTAGTGTTTCAGTGTTTCAAAGTTTTTTATGCACTTGTTCAGACTCAATTTAATGTGAAAATTCAAGCACTCGGATCTAACAATGACATCGAGTATGTTAACAAGGCCATTGGCGCCTTCATGTCAGACAAGGGCATCCTACATCAAACATCTTGTCTGGACACACCTCCGCAGAATGGGATGGCAGAGAGGAAAAGTCGCCACCTGCTAGAGGTGGCCCGGGCACTGATGTTCACCATGAATGTGCCCAAGTTCCTGTGGAGCGAAGTTGTCATGATGGGCACCCTCTTGATCAACCGCACGCCATCCCGGGTGAGATATGAAATCACCGTGTGAGTTGGTTTTCGCAGAAAATAAATTTCCAGTTCTACCCAAGGTGTTCGGTTGCACTTATCTTGTTTGTGATCATAGGCCATCAGTCAACAAGCTAGACCCTCGGGCAGTCAAGTGCATCTTTATTAGGTATTCTTCAGGACAAAGAGGGTACAAATGCTGGAGTCCGTCTGAGAGGCGGACATTTGTGAGCATGGATGTTACGTTCCGTGAATCGGAACCTTTTTATGGTGAGAAAACTAATCTAAGTGTCTTGCTTGAAGAACTTGACCAATGTCTCCAACCGGAAATTGGTCAAGAGGGGGAGAGTAGTAGCACACAAATGCAGATGATGCATCAGTCACCTCTAGCAATAGGCGGCCAAATAGTAACTCCTGTGGCTCCTGTGATAGAAGCATCGACTTCCACCGGTGATGTGCAGATTGGCACACCGGCACCGGCTCAGATCCCTAGTGTGCCAAGGTGGACATCAGAACAAGAGGAGCAGCTAAAGGTGTATTCACGGAAGCGTGCGCCGGCTAAGATCCGTGCTGTGCCAAAGTGGACAGCAAAGCAAGAGGAGTAGCTAAAGGTGTATTCACGAAAGCGAGGTGAGGGTGTTGCATATCAGGGGAGCAACTAGATCGGCCACTGATGGAACAACAAGGTAGTACTGATGTGATTTCCATCTCCTCCGATGGGGATCGGCCTGAAGGGTCAGTGGCCTTAAGGAGAACTACTCGAGCACCAACAGGGATACCAGAGAAAAGGTATGGATTTGATGCCAATGATATTCGAAATTATGTTTCCTATGAAGCATTATCTCCAGCCCACGAAGCATTTGTTGCTTCTCTTTAGTCTGTGTCAATTCGGACTAACTGGAATAAGGCAAAGGAGGACTCAAAGTGGCGGGTGGAAGAGCTGGAGGCTTTGTGTAAGAACAAGACATGGGTACTATTACTAACACCCCTTCCAGCAGGAAAGAAGGCAGTCAGCTGCAAGTGTGGAAGAAGGCAGTCAGCACAAACAGATACGTGAAGCAGAATGCAGAAGGAAAGGTTGAAAGGTACAAAGCAAGGCTTGTGGTGAGGGTGTATAGACAGACATACGGCACTGACTATGATGAGACCTTTGCTCTAGTAGCAAAGATGAACACTGAGGATTCTGATCTCTTGTGCAGCAAATTTCAAGTGGCCATTACACCAACTCGATGTGAAGAATGCCTTCTTTCATGGGAATTTGCAGGAGGAGGTATACATGGAGATTCCACCTGGGTTCTCGATTTCTGAGACTGTTGGCAAGGTATGCAGGCTAAAGAAAGCTTTTTACGAACTGAAGCAGTCTCCAAGTGCTTGGTTTGATAAGTTTAGCCGGGTTGTGTGTGAAATGGGGTATGGACACTCTAAAGGGAAAATGACCATCCTTGCAGTTTATGTTGATGATATCATTATCACCGGCGAAGATGACATAGAGATAGCGAGGTTAAAGGGGTGTCTGAGTAAGGCATTTAAAGTTAAAGATCTTGGTCGACTCAAGTACTTCCTTGGTATAGAAGTGGCAAGGTCTAGAAAAGGAATAGGTCTTTCTCAAAGAAAGTATAACCTGGGCCTCCTCTGTGATGTTGGCATGTTGGGTTGTCGAGCTGCTTCAACCACAATTGATCAAAACCATAAATTGACTGCCCAATCAGGTGATCTGGTGGATAAAGAAAAATATCAGCGATTGGTGGGAAGATTGTTATACTTGTGTTATACACGACCAGACATTGCATTTGCAATAAGTGTTGTGAACAGATATATGCATGAACCTAAAAGTGACCATCTCGAGGCAGCATATAGAATCCTGAGATACTTGAAGGGTTCTCCTGGGAAAAGACTGATATACAAGAGTCATGGACATCTTGTCGTGGATGGTTATTATGATGCTGATTGGGCTAGCTGCCTAAATGACAGGAGATCAACTTCAGGCCATTGTGTTTCTGTAGGAGGAAATCTAGTGTCTTGGAGAAGCAAGAAACAACCTGTTGTTTCCAAATCAACTGCAGAGGCTGAATAAAGAGCCATGTCTCAGGGATTGAGTGAGTTGTTATGGACAATAAATCTATTAGAAGAGTTAATGATATTGAAGACCAGTTGTATGAATGTATGGTGCGACAACAAGTCGGCAATTAACATAGCAAGCAACCCAGTTCAACATGATAGAACCAGACATGTGGAGATTGACAGATTCTTTATCAAAGAAAAACTGGATGCTGGGATTATCAAGATAAGAGTATGTGAGTTCACAACAACAAATTGCAGATTACTTGACTAAAGGACTGGGAACTAGAAAATGCAGTTCAGCGTGTGACAAGATGGGAATGACATATATCTATCCCCTCTTGAGGGGGTTGTTGTAAGTGTGGCCCATCCTGTTAGCCCATGTGGCCCAGGCCCATCCGTGACTGACCTAAAGGGGATGTGTTCATCCCTGTTATCCCCGAGCGCTGCAATACGAGAGAAAGCATGTGCTGCTGCTGCTGGTACGTCTCTCTCTCATCCCTACATATAGTAACCATTGTGTGTTGCGAAGGTATTTACAGGATGTTCAATATTGGCATAAACATATATAGCCACTAAAAAGAGGAAACATGAGGCAAATAAGTAAAAAAGAAAACAAAAGACTGCACCTTCAAAAACTCGATAAAACATCGACTCATCGCGAAAGAATGCTTTGATAAAAATATACCTGAAAATTTTGTTTTACAGGAACCATCAGCACCATTATTGTACTCAGATTAAATAGATGGATATTCACGTACTCAGAGCTAGCAGTGTCCATCAGAAGCTTTTGTAGGCTCCTAAAAATAACTTCATATGGGTATTTCAAGGAATTAGCTTCAGATATACAAGGTACCAAGCCAGGCTGATCAATCTCCTGCAAAGTGAGGTAACAATATGGCCATGAATCTGCTGCAAATACAAAACAAATGTGCAATTCTGAATACTCAACTACACCCTCTGTTCCTAAATATAAGATGTTTCGGCAGTTCAATTTAAACTGCTAAACCGTCTTATATTGAGAAACAGGGGTAGTAGTTAACAATAATTATGTATGTACCTTCAAAATGTTTGATCGTTCACCTAAAGAAAACATGAAACGATGATTTCTCAGTTGCTCTCTCCCCCTTGGTATAAGGTCTACGACATTGGCGTCATATCCAATCACATCAGTGGATACACCAATATCTAGCTTCAAACTCTCCAATGCTTCTAGGTACACACGAAAATCTTCACTCAGCACCTATTGGGGGGGGCAAGGTAATGAGCATGTATGGCCAAATCAGTAAAGAATAAACAAAGTTAAAATTTTAAGCAACATATACAGCACAGTAGCTGATATAGCACAATTCTGGTGACAGATCACCATAGATTCCACAAAGCAAGACAACAAAACACACCATGAAGCTTCCATAGATAGCAATTGTCAAAATATTCACATATCATATTATGAAATCATGATCGTGCTTTTATGAGTGAACAATGAACATCAAATGGTGGTCTATAATTTAAGAACCAAGAATCTTATTACGTCCAATGTGTAATGTAGGCACAGTTGCATTTATACTGTGACCATGGCGAACAAGATAAGAGACCATACAAGTAGACATATCATCATTGCACTATGTGAGTTCAGGTGGCTATTTAGAAGGAACAATGTATCGACATCACAGCAGATAGTCATTGTATTAGTAGGTTACGTGACAATGTAATTCAGATGTCTGAAGAAGACAATTCGATTGACACCATATAGAGAAAAAAGGTAAGAGGCAAGTCAAGGACAAGGAAAGGATGAGAGGAATCGATGAATGTTGATGCCAAATGAAAGGAAGCATAGTCCATATTGCCAGATTCGCGACTACATGCAGTTCTGAGCATGCAAATTTCCATCTGAATGTTGATATTTCACTAAATTAAAATCCATTCATCAAAAGACAGACAATCAAAAGCAAGCGGAGCCTAGCCTACTGCCATCTATTTCTACCAGAATTCCAACCATGAGGCCTGTCATATTTCATCACCAGCCAAAAGTCATCTGTTCAACATGTATGTTGATCTCCCAGTACCTAATAGCTCAGGCATGACACAAGTGATAAGTCTAGAAAACTCTCTTCATACTCAGCCAATCATGTAGTCATGGACAGACATGGGAAAACATATTTTCTCTCAAAAAAGAAGTGGAAATAATTTCACACAGATTTACCTTGTTCATTTTATCAACATATGCTGCACAGACATCATTATATTTCTCGATTCCATGCTCTTTAAGAAAGAGAACAAGATGCCTGAGAGAACCATGCAAGCAATAATCAGCTCCTGTAGGAAATTATCAGAATGCTTACGGTATCTTGCATATGCAACAGTGACATGACTAATTGAAATAAAGCAAATGATGATGTCATGTTGTCTTGTTTTGTTCATTCGTGCAACGACAGGACTAAAGAGGCTAAATTAACTGAAAAAATATACTCCTTCCGTCCGGAATTACTTGTCGCAGACATGGATGTATCTAGACATATTTTTAGTTCGAGATACATCCATTTTTGCAACAAGTAACTCGGGACGGAGGGAGTATATCACATAAAATAATGGTAGAAATTGGCTTCCAACTTCTAAATTTTATGAACTTCATCATAGCAAGTGGATGTTTGTTCTGCATTTCTTGTTGTCTTTAGTTATTCCAACCTCAAATGGTTTTCCTTACCCCTATCCACTTAGTTGGAAAATCAAGCATGAACTGACTTTAAGAAAAACAAAAATGCATACAGCTTTCAGGCGGATATAGTCTAACGTGAATGAGAAGAGTATAGGTACGATTCTTCATACAACCAGGAACATGAGATCTAATACCATGAAGATAACTATTGGGTAGAGAAGACAGAACGGCTAGATATTCCATAGAAATTTAATTTTCCACCATGTATACCTATACTTCTGAAGCAAATTTTGTTGAAGTATCTGGATATTAGTTCCAGGCTTTCTCATGGAAGAGAATATCCCAATGACATAGGCGGACACCTGAAAAAGTAAACAGTGGAAAATAAATGGTAAGCATCACACCAGTAGTAAATATTTTACAGTAATTAACGGAGGCAAGCAAAATGTAAGAACACAAACAGATTTCTGTTAACTTGAAAACCAGGGCATAAAGCAATCGTTAATCTATATGAGTGCATTCTTAGGTAACCTTTGATAGTGCCTTTTTCCGAAGCCTTTCCAGTTCTTGCTTAATATCTTTCAGAGCTTTTGATGCATTAAGCAATGGATCAACTTGAGCAAATCTTAACTTTTTGCTCAACATGTTTAGACTTTTGATATAATCATCATTTACCTGCCAAAAGAAACTGGAATAGCAAGTCATTGAACTTATTATATTCATGCATCAGCAAATATGTGATTTAGGAAAACAAAAGGAGAATGATGTTTCTTTGAAAAAGAGAAACATCTTAAATTCCATTTATTGGGTGGCTTGCTGGTTCCAGTATGCTACTAGATTCATGATGTTTTCTTTGAAAAGGAAAAACATCTGAAGGTCTATGTTGTTTTCTTTGGAAAAGGGCCAACACCACATCTATAGAAAGCTTAAACAGCGTCGTACAGATGTTCAACAGAACTTTTAGTGCGTAAAGAAAGCATTGGAATTGCCAACTTAGGCACAGTTTGTGGTTGCTCAAATATGATGTGCTGAATTTCTTTATATATAATCTGTTGTAGAAGAATAGGCACGGAAGCAGGAAAGGGTGGTTGGCTAACCAATACAACAACAACGAAGCCTTTAGTCCCAAACAAGTTGGGGTAGGCTAGAGGTGAAACCCATAAGATCTCGCGACCAACTCATGGTTCTGGCACATGGATAGGAAGCTTCCACGTACCCCTGTCCATAGCTAGTTCTTTGGTGATACTCCAGTCCTTAAGATCTCTCTTTACGGACTCGTCCCATGTCAAATTCGGTCTATCCCGACCTCTCTTGACATTACCCGCACGCTTTACCGTTTAAATTGCCAACGTTTCCTACTTTTGTGCCTATTTTTCTACAGCAGATTATAGAGTAAGTTCAGCGCAACACAGTTCAGCTGCCACAATCGAACCTTAAAATACAACTACTACACAGAAAACCAGGTAATGTTGGCCAACAATTACGAAAAGGCTGCAACTAAAAAGCATTAACCAAAACATACATAAGAACTCCTGCTAATTCCTTCAAAAGGATACGAGCATACCAGGGTTCAATTTTGTAATGAAAATATGTGCATATTGGATAGGTTGTGTTGGAGCTACAGAGCCAAGTTGGACACTCAGGGAGAATCAGGAAATAACAGGATTCGGATAGTCCAGAAATACTAAGAAAGAGTGTACCAGGTGGTAGGGAAATATATTAGGGAGCCCAGTTGTACTAGGAAAGATCTAATGAATTGAGTCATGTGTAGGAAATGTCAAGACCAAAGCATCCAGCATATGAGAATGCTCATATTCTTTTGACGCAAGCAGTAAGAAATAAATCTCTGTACACTATCATTTGATCCTCTAGTTCACTCATCCCAACAGTGTGTACCTA
>NC_057796.1:228059736-228062275 GCF_018294505.1 Triticum aestivum | reverse complement strand
AACCTTGCTGTCTAGCCGTATTCACTGCAGTAAGAAACAATGTATGTTTGTTGATCCACGAGACCACAACTTTCTTTCTGCACAGCTTGGCATTCATTACTCATCTAAACGGGACAAAATAGATGAGCAAACAACAACAACAATAAAGCCTTTAGTCTCAACTAAGTTGGGGTAAGCTAGAGCTGAAACCCATAAGTATCTCGCAACCAACTCATGGTTCTGGCACATGGATAGCAAGCTTCCACGCACCCCTGTCCATGGCTAGTTCTTTGGTGATACTCCGGTCCTTCAGATCTCTCTTTACGGACTACTCCCATGTCAAGTTCAGTCTACCCCGACCTCTCTTGACATTATCTAACGCTTTAGCCGTCCGCTATGCACTGGAGCTTCTGGAGGCCTGCGCTGAATATGCCCAATCCATCTCAGACGATGTTTGACAAGCTTCTCTTCAATCGGTGCTACCCCGACTCTATCACGTATATCATCATTCCGGACCCAGTCCTTCCTTGTGTGGCCACACATCCATCTCAACATGTGCATCTCCGCCACACCTAATTGTTGAACATGTCGCCTTTTAGTAGGCCAACACTCGGCGCCATACAACATTGCGGGCCGAATCGCCGTCCTATACCTACCTTATAGCTTTTGTGGCACTCTCTTGTCATAGAGAACGCCAGAAGCTTAGCGCCACTTCATCCATCCAGCTTTGATTTGATGGTTCACATCTTCATCGATATCCCCATCCTTCTGCAACATCAACCCCAAATATCGAAATGTGCCCTTCTGAGGCACCACCTACCCATCAAGGCTAACCTCCTCCTCGTGCCTAGTAGCACTGAAACCGCACCTCATGTACTCGGTTTTAGTTCCACTAAGTCTAAAACCTTCCGATTCCATATGAGCAAACCAAAACAAAAATCCATATGAATATCAATAATTTGATAGAAACTGAGAACAGGATAAGAATAAGATATACTGGATCGTCCTATTTATTCTTGAGGACCAGACTTTCCTGGTACTTCGCATTTATTGAGGACTAGGCTCGGTGCGTAACCGAGATTAAAATCCTAGTATTCATACTTAAAAGGCCATATGCATCCCTAGTTGGTGCAGAGGCCGGGGAAGTGAAATTCTCACCCAATTTTAGGCATCCGATGAAAACGGCATTTTTTCCTCCCCACCCCCCACCCCCCCATGCGGCGGCGCCGCGCCGCATCGGGGTAACCCCGCCGGCCGCCTCCAGCGACCCTCACCTCTCGCCGCCGACGCCGAGGGCATCGCAAGCTAACCCTGCGGGCCGCAGCGGCGGCGGCAGCAATCCTCCTCGGCCCGTGATTGGATCTGTGTGGCGGCGTTCTACTCCGGTCGGATCAAGGGCGGTGGCGCAGGCCAGCGGCGACTAGGGTCGGTGTGCTGGAGCCGGCGGCGGCGGCTAGGGCGCCCGTTCTGGACCCAGATGGGCTTCAACGGGCCGCTCCACATGCTGTCGTGCATCTTCGCTGATCCGGCGACGTCAAGCGGCTTCTGGGCTGGACCTGCAACACGAGGACATCGGGGGATCTGGCCCTGGGCGCGGCGGTGGTGGCCATCTCCTTCGCCGGAGGCGGTCGGCCTGACGCTGGATGGGCAAATCTCGAGATCCGTCATCTAGCTCCGGCTGCGAGTCGGGAAGACATAGTTGCCGGTGAAAGCCGAGCCGATGGCAGGCGATGGCGGCGTTCTGTGTCGTTACCTTGATGAAGGCATCGTCGTGTAACTACTGTCGACCCACTCGTGCTGCTCTGGGGGAAACCCTAGGATCTGATTTTCCAGATCAAACGATGGCGGCACTGCGGTGTCGTTTTCTCTCTTGGGAGCATCGTTTGTGGAGCAGCGCTGGAAGACAGAGGCAGGAGGTGGAGCGGCTTCGTCTTGCACGGAGCTTTCGGTGGAGATGTCAAGTCATGCCTGGCCGATAGGTGCTACGATGTGTCATGCCTGGTCGGCAGGTGCTACGCACGACAGATCTTCCAGAATCTTCGCGTCTGGATGGACGAGCGCGGGGAGGTGGCACCCTTGGGCGCCATGGTCGCGTCGACGGATGGACGGACTGGCAAGGATGATGCGGATCTCTCTCCTGAAGACGGGTCAGCGGTTCGATGAAGATGGCGGCGTCTAGAATATATACATGTGGTGTACGCTTTAGATCTGCTGCACCGGCTGTTGGTTCCGATACGTTATGTGGATGGATCGGCAACGACACCGGATTTAAATATGGGGAGTGAGAGCACTCCACATTATCGAGTTTTGTAGGTGTGAGCGGTGGCTTCGGGTGGCTTGATGTATGTTCTTGTTAGACCTTTGTTGAATAATAAATAAAGATGGCCGTATGCATCGATAGATGCAGAGGCCGGGGGTCTCAACCTCCTCCAAAAAAAATACTGGATCGTCCTAACTATTGAAGATGATAGTGATGGCCTCCTCTCCTCTCCTCTCCCGCGACCGCGCCGCCCCCGCGGGCGGCCGGCCGCGCCCAGCCTTCTCCTCCGCGCGCCTCTCC
>NC_057796.1:227893317-228059197 GCF_018294505.1 Triticum aestivum | reverse complement strand
GGCCCTTCGGGCCCCATCTGGGCCTGGGCAGGCCGGCGGCGGGGTGGGTCTGCTTCGTGGCTTCCGGGAGGCGGGGCAGAGGCGATGAGCGGCAGGGTGCTGGTGGCGCCATCGCCGGCTTGCTGCAGCGTGGCAGCAGGGCTTAGCGGGCCCGTGTCAGGCCTGGCCGGGCCAGGGGTGGCCTGGCATGCCCTGCTGCCGCGTCCGGACGGCTACCGCGACGGTGCCGGAGGCTCTGGCCTCCCGCACGATGGCGGTGGAGGTGGTTCCCTCCCGTTCGGCTTCGGTGCTGCTTCTCCCTCCGCGGGGCGCTTCTCTCCGGTCCTCTTGGCCTCGTGTTGGTGTTCGCAGTGAGGCGGCGTGGGTGACGGCGCAACCGTGATGGCACATGGTGGTGGGCGGCGGTATGGCTGGTCGGCTCCGGTCCGTTGGGCGGTGGGGATTGGAGTATGGGAGAAATCCTTGCCGGTCTTCGGCCCCGATGCGGTGACACCTGCGGGTGCCACCATTCCTTCTTGGAGGGTGTCGGTGATATCCATCCCCCACCTCCCTCCGCGTGCCGGGGAAACCCTAGGACATGTCCGGGCAGCAGCGTCGTCGGCGTCGCTTTCCTTCTTGGAGGTGCTGTTTTGACGCGGTGGTCCGGAGCCTCGGGTTGTAGTGGTTTGTCTCTGGTGGGCGTAGCGGTGGCGGGTCATCCGCGCTCTGTCGAGCTGCCGTTGTTGGCATTTGCTTCTTCTTCTTCTTTTCTTTTGGCCTTGTTGTGCTGTTCGCCCCAGCGATCCTGTATCGGTGTTGGTTGCTTTGGAATACAAAGCGGGGGGAAACCCTTTTTCGGTATAGTGATGGCCTAGTGGGGTGGTGCTGAACTGAGCATTTAGAAATCACTGTTTTTAGTGCACTTCGCCCTTGAACAATCATGTCTAAGTAAAACGACAAATATTAGACAGCACATTAACATACTGAGTAAATAGTACAGCAACTGTTTATCACATGCACTGATGCACACATATACTTTCATCTACATGTGTTGATGTGCATGAAGAGAAAACATTGAAGTCACTGGCTCATAGCTACTAAAACCGTCAAGACTTGCAGTGTGGAACAGAAGAACTCAAAAGTAACCTACTCCCTCCGTCCCATAATGTAAGATGTTTTCTTACACTAGTGTAGTGTCAAAAAACGTCTTACATTATAGGACGGAGAGTATCATACTGGAAAACCCCCGCATCAAATTGCAAAGTTGTTGTTAGATGCTTACCTCTCCATCAATTATAGCATTCACCAAACCAGGAGGAGCGACAATTTCTTCGACAAATGCTGCAAGCTTTGTCTCAGCCAACTGTACAGCATAAGCTCCCATATCAGCCCATTAATATTTACTGAACCACTAAAGTAAACATTATGAGTACATCAAATATGCTACTGCTGCCAATTAATATTTTACCATTCAATTTTGTATCACGCGAAAACTAAACCTCCAAGTAACTCTTGTTACTCATAAAGTATTTTGTTAAAGTGAAGAATTTATGTACCTATATGTGATTATCGCAGAGTCTCAGTAAAAGCCTAACAGGATTGTCCTTACCTTCCGGTTCTTCAGCCTCACACCCAAGTCCAAGGATTTCTCGTGGAGACTTCTAAGTTCCGAGCTTAAAGAACCAATGTGAACCTGACATGCAACAACACGTAATTTCAATAATATGATTATGGTCACAAGCTGGTTGTGTGGGAAGCTGGCAGCTACTGTTGGACATCTATTTGCAAATTGTATCACAAAACTAAAAGTTTTAGGGAGCACACACTTCCCCGTCAGGTATGGCCACCCAAGCCTCACCAACCCTCTCCATTTCAGGTCAACTTTGTTGATGCAAGGATTCCTCCCCCTCCAGACGCTGTTGCAAGCCAACACCTGTGGTGAGGGCAAGGATGTCGGTGTTAAGCTTCATGCACTAGCCAACGCAACCAAAAGTCCGAACTGATGGAAAGGGCTAGGCAATCCACATATACACTTCAACACCGGCCTATACGTGGACATAGAGGGGGCAACAGCAATTTTTTGGATAAACTGCGAAAGCCAGGACTTGAACTCAAGACCTTAGGCCCTGATACCAAGTTAAGCTTCATGCACTAGCCAACGCAACCAAAAGTCCGAACTGATGGAAAGGGTTAGGCAATCCACATATACACTTCAACAGTCGGATCAGGGGCAGTGCTGACAGATGGCAACAGTTATTGTGTGATACTCGCCTTGCCTAGCGCTGCCTCACTAGTCCCACATCCATAACAAGCACTCTCACTTTCTCAGGCTTTCAAACTTCAGTGCTCTGTGAGCTTACGACGGTTATGGTCTAATTGATCGGCTAGTAGTATGGCAATGACACCCCATTTGTCCTGCATTGTCCGATCAAGTACCAACCCAAAGCCAGGTTAACAGGATTCCCCACATCTAGTCTTCTTCCACTAGTGATTGCTCGTTCTGAGTTCAGCGATCTCTGCTCCCAACTCCAGAGGCACTGAAAGAGTGGCAACTAGATGGCAAAGAGTGCATGAAAGCCGGTAAGCCTCGTATAATGGCAAAGGACCATGAAAGAATGAACTTCTCAGATCCCACAAATATGGTAGGCGACGCAACCACAACCATTTGCTGCAATATATAAGTGGGAGTGATGGCAAGAAGGTTCATTAGAATGGGCAATCATATGCCTAACACTGGATTAGCGAGTTCTAGATGCACTCCCTCCCCTTGGACCTCCTCTTTCTCTATCATTGTTTTCCCTTTTCCTCTCTTTACCATGAGGCATTGAATGAGTGGCAACCAGACCGCAGAAGGCTTGGTTGTAAGTCGTGCAGCGTGGCAAGGCCACGGACCAGCAATCTAAAAGGCATGGCGGACAATGATAACCACAGTTGTTGAGCATCAATCAATATACTGAGCCAATGTATTGCCAATCAGACACCATGTGACAGCATGGGTTCAAAGCATGATGAATCATGGGCAGAAAAATGAATCTGAGACTGCATTGATATTCATATTGTACTATGCATTCTTCTCTATCTCTCATATTTCTTCATTTGTACCCCCTACCCCACCCATGCACACACACACTCAATCCTTGTAGTACTGAATTGCAACGCTGGGCCTGCCCTACCTAAGCAACATAGAGTTCAGGTGGGCAGTGGGCTACTTTGACACGTAAAAGGTCTCGTGTATGACAAAATAAATTCTGACAGCCTATCAGTTTAATACTACAACAACAACAACAAAGCCTTTAGTCCCAAACAAGTTGGGGTAGGCTAGAGGTAACTGTAATACCCATAAGATCTCGCGACTAACTCATGGTTCTGGCACATGGATAGCAGCAAGTTTCCACGCACCCCTGTCTATGGCTAGTTCTTTGGTGATACTCCAGTCCTTCAGATCTCTCTTTACGGACTCCTCTCATGTCAAGTTCGGTCTACCCCGACCTCTTTTGACATTATCCGCACGCTTTAGCCATCCGTTATGCACTGGAGCTTCTGGAGGCCTACGCTGAATATGCCCAAACCATCTCAGACGATGTTGGACAAGCTTCTCTTCAATCGGTGCTACCCCAACTCTTTCTCGTATCTCATCATTCTAGACTCGGTCCTTCCTTGTGTAGCCACACATCCATCTCAACATGCGCATCTCCGCCACACCTAACTGTTGAACATGTCGCCTTTTAGTCGGCCAACACTCAGCGCCATACAACATTGCGGGTCGAATCGTCGTCCTATAGAACTTGCCTTTTAGCTTTTGTGGCACTCTTTTGTCATAGAGAATGCCAGAAGCTTGGCGCCACTTCATCCATCCGGCTTTGATTCGATGGTTCACATCTTCATCGATATCCCCATCCTTCTACAGCATTGACCCCAAATATCGAAAGGTGTCCTTCTGAGGCACCACCTGCCCATCAAGGCCAACCTCCACCTCCTCGTGTCTAATAGTACTGAAACCGCACCTCATGTACTCAGTTTTAGTTCTACTAAGTCTAAAACCTTTCGAGGAGGTGCTGCTGTCCGGGCAGAGAAGTCGCCGAGCCAGACCTGGGCTGGGGACATCCACCGCCGCCACCTCACGCGGGCACGCCCCGCCGCACCCCGACGTGCAGCCGCCCACACCCCCGCCGACGAGCCACGCCGCCCTGCAGAGCCGCGCACCTCCGCCCGGTGTTGCTATCCCGCGCCAGCCCACCGCGAGGAAGGGGAAGGAGCCCCGCCGCCACCGACACCGGCCGGGCTTTGCCCGGCGGTGTGTGCCGGCGGCGGCGAGGGAGGGGAAGGGGAGCGAGGGAGGTAGGGAGTGGAGGCGCTAGGGTTCGCCTCCCCACTCGCCGGAGCGGGCGAGACGAAGGGGGAAGAAAAAAAACATAGCTTCATTGTATGGCTCATCAGCTTAATTTCACGGTAATTAGTACAACTCTGAACATCCCCTTGTTCTTGAAGATTGGTGCTAATATACTCCGTCTCCATTCTTCTGGCATATTGTTTGCCCGAAAAATGAGGTTGAAAATCTTGGTTAGCCATGCTATCGCTATGTCCCCGAGGCCTCTCCACACCTCAATGGGGATACAGCCTATCAATTTAATAAAATTTGAAAATTAAACGTTCAAATAAGCAGCCGCGCCATGCTAGCTACATCCCCACACTTTACATATTGACATGTATGAAATCTCAACATTTTGCTTATAACATCAACTCCATACATATTTTCCCTCGGAGAAAAAGCTAACCTACTGCAACAGAAAGGTTATCAAATAAATAAGGACCCTACATGTACTAGACAGGTAATCAAGAATATACCTGAAATCCACTAAGAAGTGATCCTATTTGAGATAAAACAATGTCACAGTCATGAATCTGATCATGCAACAGAACTAGGCTGTCATTATCTTTTATATAATCCTGTAGACATGAAGAAAGATCCTCTTAAGATCAAGATATTTCCATGCAATTTTGTACATAAAAGTTTAGAAACGTATGGATTGAATTATGCAAAACATCACGGGACAGCTATGTTGAAGGTTAAGAAACTATGCAAGAGACCTTCCCTTGGTTATTTCATACTCCCTCCGGTCCTTTTTAGTCTGCATATAATTTTTGTCCAAAGTCAAAGTATCTCTACTTTGACCTAACTTATAGAAAAAGGTATCAACATTCACAATGCCAAATCAATATTGTTACATTCATTATGAAATGTAGTTTCATAGTATATATATTTGGTATTGTGGACGTTGATATTCTTTTATATAAATCTGGTCAAACTTTACGAAGTTCGACTTGACACAAATCTAATACGCGGAGTAAAAAGGGCCGGTGGGAGTACATTATAGAAACCACATAATAGTTAGCAAAATATAAGTCACAGCACATGGCCCAGACTCATTATAAGTATCAGAATCAATACTTCTAAAAAAGCATGCCATGTCTAAGCACTAGCACTAATTGTAAATCCTACTTCCCTAGGTTTGTTGCACAAAACTTCCTATCACTACTGATTTGTGACTTTTGCTATGTCCATGTCTACCTGCTAGAGCTTAGAATTGAGTTCTTGAGTAACATAAGAGTCATTCATAAGAGAAAAGCAAGCATCAGTAGATGAGTCCTTTTGAACAGATGAGACAGCAGTCCATTGTTTTAAAGTTCAAAACAATATGTGGGTAAATGAAGCTAGGAAAAATATAGATTTAGCTTGTACCATATAGCAAGCAAACAGGACAACAAAGACTCAAAACAAGTTTAATCATGCTCTGCTCAAAGAAAAACTGGCTAGAATCATATCATTAGAAATAATATCTGTCCTAACTCCTCAGTTTGCATCCATAAACATTGAATCATTCAAATTCCTTCTCTTTCCATGGAATATAGCTCCAGCAAGGAAAATGTAGAATATCTCGTCTAAAGAAACAATCAGTGGTACCATGCAATAATCTAATATCCAACGCTTTGGAAGACACACATGTGCCGCAACTGTGTGTATAGTTTTATTAGCAGATTGGTGACATGGCTGAAGCTTGCACAAACACGTACTTGAATCAGATCCTGTTCAATATGGCCTAGGTTGCCTTCCACCATGGTTGCCATGTCACGCTGTTTTTCACCGTTGGTTAGAATACTTATTAGCACCTGGAAAACAGCACAGAGAAGCGTATGACCCTTGATATTATCATATGAAAAAAGAAAGATCGTGCTTCTAAGAACATGAGCAGTGTATGTAGCGGTGGAAGCTAATTAATGGTGCATAGCCTAGGTCTCATTACTTCAGGATTTTCCTTTTTTTTGTGGAAAAACAACAGCGGACATCTTTCGGAATGGTAAGGAAATCGGATAACAGGCATTTGGTGGTCCAAAATATAGCATACATGTTAAAACCATCAATAACAAATAAAGACGCTACATACACTGCGCCATTAATATGCAATCGGTACTTCATCAGGTCAAAGTTGCAAATTGTGCAGTCATTAATAACTAGAAGTCGTTAAAGTGCAACACTCCAATGGTAAGAACAGTTAATTTAGACCATTGTTATATGGAGACGGAGAATGAGGATCAGTGGGCTTTAGACTCACATCATAGTTCTTGTGCTCCTCAAGTTCCTTGTCCAGCCCATCCAGTGATATATCCTTGCTGTTCCAGCAAATAACCAACAATGAAGATTCCATGACTGCAAAATGTAATCTTCTCTCGCACAAACAAGCAATATAACACTCTCGACTATAGCAAATATGTTTAGATAAGGTAACAGGGAAAAAATCATAGTGTCCTACTCCTATACTTTCCTTACAAGCATGCATTGTAAGCTAATGGCATAGCTCCACGGAGCCCAAAGCCTTTGAGATACAGTACATATTTCATCAACGCTACTAGGGTGGTAGTACCTTAACGCATCTTCATCGAAGTAAAACCCACCAAAGAACTCTTCGTATTGCCGTTCCTGGACCCCCGCCATGCAGCTGTTTTTAGTTCCTGCAATAATCACCCTTCTTTTAGTTCTTGTAAGAAATGGTGAATAAATAACTGATCGGATTCTGTCATGGGGTAAACTGCATTTCTCGTCTGATATATAAAAGCACAAAAAGAAGGAATTCTTCTCTCCAGTCTAACCCACCGCACTCAACTGAATCAACAGTCCACCGCATACTCAGCTGAATCAACAAAAATTACAGAAGAATCACCCAAGGCTGAACATAGTCGAAGACACAAGGTTTAAAACAGTTGGGACCCTAATTTTGTTTTGAAATAAAAACGGCTCTTGGTAGCAGTAGTTCGTATATTACTAATGACAGTGGATCAACCGAATCGGGATAAACTGAGACCCACGAAGAGCGGAGATTTGGTCGGATTCGATCATTGGCGGCAAGGAAAACGAACAAGAACCCAAACGGAGTTAGGGCATTCTCACCAACGAAAGGAATAGGCCAATCCAGCGGCGGGGAGGGGGGAGGAGGAGGGACTACCGGGAAGAGCTCCCTGGCGTTGCTAGTGGGAGGGAACTAGGAGCGGCTCGGGCGAAGAGGTCGTGGTGGCGAGAGAATTGGGGCGCACGAACAGGCGGGGAAGCCCGCCACGCGTGAGGCTCAGGACCTCGCCCTGCCCCCACGCTCCGGGTTCCTCGCTCCGCCGCGGAATCCACCCCGAACGGCGCTGGGGGATCCAAGGAGCCCTCGCGCGACGATCCCGGCGAGACCCTGGTGAGCAAAATCGCGATTACCAGCTTCATTTCGCGATTAGCGCATTGTGCCGGGAGCAGGGCCGTGGCACTTTTCAGCGGGAGAACTTATAGCGTCTCAAAGATCTCTGGATCTGGCACTCTTTCTTTGGCATGGCTGGATCACACAATGATATCAACGTGCTTCAGCGCTCGCCGGTGTTTGCTAGGCTTGCCGAAGGCAACAACCCACCGGTGAACTTTACTGTCAACGGACACAACTACGACAAAGGATACTACCTGGGTGATGGTATCTATCCTCAGTGGACCACTATTGTCAAGACAATACCCAACCCTGTCGGAGAGAAGAGAAAAAGATTTGCCCAGAAGCAAGAGAGTGCCAGGAAGGATGTCGAGCGTGCCTTTGGTGTTTTGCAATCTTGATGGGGTATCGTTCGGTATCCTGCTAATACCTAGAGCACGCAGAAACTGTGGGAGGTGATGACTGCTTGTGTGATCATGCACAATATGATCGTAGAAGACGAGCGCCCGGAACATCAGTACGATCAAGAGTTTCAGTTTCAGGTGGGAATGTTGTGCCTAGGCATGGAGTAGCGGCAACATTTGAACAGTTCACCCAATTTCATGAAGACATGCGTGATTGGGAAACTCACGTGCAGCTGCAGAATGATTTGATTGAGCATATGTGGGCTCATGTTGGCAACCAATAGATGTATCTTCTTTTATTCATTTGCAAAACTATGTGAAACATCTTTATTTGAATCCTGCTTGTAAAATTATAATATTTTTATTCGGTAAAACTATGTTATTTGACAATATGTTTGAATGCAAATTAATGTAAATATTGGCCGGCCCAAGCAGTCATCACCTCCCACAGTTTCTGCGTGCTCCAGGTATTAGCAGGATACCGAACGATGCCCCATCAAGATTGCAAAACACCAAAGGCACGCTCAACATCCTTCCTGGCACTTTCTTGCTTCTGGGCAAATCTTTTTCTCTTCTCTCCGACAGGGTTGGGTATTGTCTTGACAATAGTGGTCCACTGAGGATAGATACCATCACCCAGGTAGTATCCTTTGTCGTAGTTGTGTCCGTTGACAGTAAAGTTCACCGGTGGGTTGTTGCCTTCGGCAAGCCTAGCAAACACCGGCGAGCGCTGAAGCACGTTGATATCATTGTGTGATCCAGCCATGCCAAAGAAAGAGTGCCAGATCCAGAGATCTTTGAGACGCTATAAGTTTTCCCGCTGAAAAGTGCCACGGCCCTGCTCCCGGCACAATGCGCTAATCGCGAAATGAAGCTGGTAATCGCGATTTTGCTCACCAGGGTCTCGCCGGGATCGTCGCGCGAGGGCTCCTTGGATCCCCCAGCGCCGCTCGGGGTGGATTCCGCGGCGGAGCGAGGAACCCGGAGCGTGGGGGCAGGGCGAGGTCCTGAGCCTCACGCGTGGAGGGCTTCCCCGCCTGTTCGTGCGCCCCAATTCTCTCGCCACCACGACCTCTTCGCCCGAGCCGCTCCTAGTTCCCTCCCACTAGCAACGCCAGGGAGCTCTTCCCGGTAGTCCCTCCTCCTCCCCCTCCCCGCCGCTGGATTGGCCTATTCCTTTCGTTGGTGAGAATGCCCTAACTCCGTTTGGGTTCTCGTTCGTTTTCCTTGCCGCCAACGATCGAATCCGACCAAATCTCCGCTCTTCGTGGGTCTCAGTTTATCCCGATTCGGTTGATCCACTGTCATTAGTAATATACGAACTACTGCTACCAAGAGCCGTTTTTTATTTCAGAACAAAATTAGGGTCCCAACTATTTTAAACCTTGTGTCTTCGACTATGTTCAGCCTTGGGTGATTCTTCTGTAATTTTTGTTGATTCAGCTGAGTATGCGGTGGACTGTTGATTCAGTTGAGTGCGGTGGGTTAGACTGGAGAGAAGAATTCCTTCTTTTTGTGCTTTTATATATCAGACGAGAAATGCAGTTTACCCCATGACAGAATCCGATCAGTTATTTATTCACCATTTCTCTTCAACTAAACCAACAACCCATCAGTACCCACACACCACCTATCCACATTTCCAGGTGAATTTATGACCTATCAGAACCCATACACCTGTCCATATTAGAACAGCATAATCCGACCACCTTGCAGTCCCACCCCATCTCTTTCATGTCTCTTATCAATCAGCCCAACTTCTTATGCTCTCTCTTGTGCAAACTAGCTGTTAGGCAAAGCCAGTTGGATCACCCGCACCGCCCACCTCCGCCCTTATCGCTGCCATCACCCTCATCTTTCTTCTTAAGAGGGGGCTGATTAGGCATCTTCTGAAAGAAGCCGATGGAGAAGAGCGACAGCGACAGCTGGACCTGGTCTCGGCCCAGCCTGGCAGGAGGCTGCTGCCGCCTTCCCCTTCCCTGAGCAGGCGCAGCAGGAACACCGGCACGGCGCCGCTGGATGGGCCGGATGGAGACGGCGTGCAGGCGGCGGAAGCCGCCGAGCGAGAGCACGACGGCGCGGAGCTGCTGCTCGGAGAAGCCAAGGTCGGCCCACTCGCGCACGCACGCCGCCTCCCAGAGCGGCTCGTCCTGCGCGAGGGCCCGCCAGCCCCGGCTGACGCACGCCGCCGAGGCCAGCGTCCGCGCCTCCGCCCGCCGCAGCACCTCGAACATCAGGTCCTCCCCAAGGTACGGCGCATCTCCCCCATCCGGCGCAGGCTGCTGCTGCTGTGGCGGGGGCTGTGAGGAGGAGGAGGAGGTGGAGGCCTCGTCGGCCTGGCCCGAGCTCGCCGTCCGCTGCTGCTTCTTGGCCGGCTGGCTGGATCCGCCGCCGCCACCACCACCCGAACCGGGAGGAGGCGCCCACGGATCGCGGCCGCCCGAGGAACCGGAAGGGCCCTTCATGGCGAGGCGGAGGTATCGATCTACTTGGGCCTCGCCTCGCCGGATCCGCTGCCTGGCTGCGCGGGCGGGCGAGCGAGGGAGGGAGGGATCGAACGCCTGCGGGCACGACGGGGCGGATCTAGATCTAGAGCGGCGTGCGAGGTCCCCTAGCGGGAGGGATTTGGCTGGGAGGATCGCCGGGGGAAGGGAAGGGAAGGGGAGGGGAAGCTCGTCCGTACCTCGAGACGAACGGCTGCCGGAGCTGCGGCGTCGGCGGTAGCGGTGGCGGTGAGGGGAGATCGGCCGCCTTGGTGGCTGGTGGGTGGGTGGGTGGTCAGGAGGAGGGAGAGGAAAATAATGGTGTGTGTGTGTGTGTGGAGGAAAGCGGCCGCCGCTGCTGCTCATAATGATGGCCTCGTCCTCGGCCAGCCTGGCCGGCTGGGCTGGGCTGCCGCCGAGCTGGGCCGTGCGAGGGGATGCGGCCCGCGCGCCCACGCGAGGACGCGGGGCTGGAAGGAGCGCTGATGTTGTTTAGTCCCGCATCGGCCAAGAGAGACGCACCGGTTTATAAGCTCGGTCGCGCCCGCCAGACTCGTCCCTTCAGGGACATCCGATAAAATTGGAACGATACAGAGAAGATTAGCATGGCCCCTGCGCAAGGATGACACGCACAAATTGAGAAATGGTCCAAATTTTTTTCACATTTCGCGCGCAGGTCCCTGAGTTCCTTGCAGATAAGCCCCCGAGTCTTACTTTCGCGCCCTCGCTTATTTCCGAGCTTACAACTAGGTCCTTTTCTTGGGTGATGATCTCTTTGCCTTTTCCTGGCGTTCTGCGTACACCGTTGCTGGAGCTTCACTTGCGAAACTGGCCCTCCACTCAAAATTTGTTTTGAGGTTTTTCACTTGAACGTAGCTGGGATAGGCACATGTTGAGGCTTGCAGTCGTTGAAGCTTCGATGCGTCGTTGTATACTTCAGTTTGACAGGACTTGAATTTCTACCCTTAAAACGAACCATGATGTGATTCCGGTGATTCTATTTGCGAGCGTGGTAGTATCCACAGCTTGCTTAAGAACAAAACAAAAATAACTGCTGCTAAACGCCTAAACCAATCAAGATTATCATAGTATATATTCCTCAAAATGTAGTTTTGCGGTCGTTGAAGCTTCGATGCGTGGCGGCGGCTAGGGTTTCCCTGTCCTCTCTGGCGATCTGATCGCTGGCGAGTCTTTACCCAAAACTCATCGCACCCCCTATGTAGGGTTTCCCGTCCACGTCGAGGGAGGCCTCCCAAGACTCACAGCGATGGAGACGGCAGCAGATGCGCAGTCAGGCACGAGCGGCGGCAGCGGCGCCGCCATGAGATCTGATCTCGACGAGTTCATGGAGCAGTTAAACCTAGATGATGAAGTCTTTGACGATCTGGTGATTGATGACAACGATCCCGAGATCAATGAAAGTGTCAGATGGCTAGCCCTAGCTAGGGTTCACACGGACAAAACCTTTCAGCCGACCGCCTTCTACAAGGATATGCGGGCGGCGTGGAATCCTGCTCAGCAGGTGAGATTCCGTCCAGTTGGCCCCAACCTGTTCGTTGTTCAAGCCGCTTGCCTCGGTGATTGGGAACGGATGATCGAGCAAGGTCCTTGGCTATTCAGGAACTTCCTAGTGCTGATGTGTCCGTATGATGGCTTCACCAAGGCAGAGGAGGTTCCTATGGTGTTCATGCCAATTTTGGAGATGAGGTTGAATGGTAATACTCGCGGTGACTATGTGAGAATTAGGGTTCGCCATAACGTGCGTTAACCCTTAACCAAATTTGTCAATACTGTAAGAGGCAAGGAGCGTCCGGTTTCCCTGGTGCGCTATGAGAAATTGGCTCGCTTTTGCAGTGTATGTGGCATTATAGGCCATGATTTCAAAGAATGTGGTACTAGAATTCATGAAGAGAAAAGCAAGAAGTTTGGAGCCTGGTTATATGCTGATGGCCCGAACTAACCACGGACCGATGGTCCCAATCAGGGCGGAGATCAAAAGCCTGACCATACGCCCAACCGGATGAATTTGTCAAAACAGTATGTTGATCCTGACACAGTGGATACTGCCTCAAGCCCGTCGAAAACCCCGCATACAGACATGCAGGTAGATCCATCGGCCAGGAAGCGGCTTGCTATGGAAGATGCGGGGGCTGCTGATGGGAAAGGGAGCACCAAATATTCAAGAGGTGTTCTCGCTCTAACCCTTGGTAATGGGGAAGATGGAGGTGGGATTCAGTCTCCTACCAACAGCTCCGGGAGTAAGCGAGCCAAACTTGGCTCTGAAGAAGTCTCAGATGATAGATCGGCGGCCTCCCTCGAGGAGGACCGCCGGACACAATGAGTTCACTAATTTGGAACTGCCGGGGGGAGGGCGCCGGACAGTTCGTGAGGTTTTGGCCCTCTGCAAAGCCAATTCCCCAGGGCTGGTTTTTCTCTCTGAAACTAGACAAGCCTCAAGCAAGATGGAGAAGCTTAAATGGAGATTGCAAATGAAGGGTTTCGTGGGTGTATCAAGTGATGGTTTGAGTGGGGGTTTGGCCCTCTTTTGGGATGAGAATCTGCAAGTGACAGTATTGGATTCATGTGCACGGTATATAGACGTGCGAATTGTAGACGGTGCAAATGATAAGTCATGGAGAACGACGTGTGTTTATGGAGAACCATCTAAAATAGAGCGGACGCGTTGGGTCGACGCGTTGGGCGCGTTGCTGACCCAAATCTAAAATAGAGCGGACGCAGGGCGGGCGGCCGACCCAAACGGACAAAAAAGGACGAAATCGTCGTCCGTTTGGGTCGGCCCGTTGGAGTTGCTCTTACTAGCCTCATACATTCTGCAGGTGTAAAGTAGATCTCCGCTCACAAATGTACCATAGTATGTAGTAGTACTTCAAAAAAAAGACACTGATATAATGGAAAGACGTGAAGGCACAAAATGAGCTGCAATCAAAATTACATTGAAAACCATATTGGTTGTCTTCTTTGTTCGATTGTACGCCGTCCATCGTAGCTTGAAAAATACATTAAAAATGGGTCATAGTCATTCGCTGCTAGATACCAGATCTAGTAACCATCGAAAGAATGTCGGTTGCGACATCACCTCACAGAACACAAAGCCGGCAATCATTCACCACTAGTCAAGAGAGTTGGAGAAACAGGGTCATGCCCTTGCTTGGAAAGCCCGGCCAACTTCTCGGCCGGCCTAGTAACCGCTGGGGACTCCGACTGCACACTGATCTTCGGCCTCCGGGAGTATCGCTTCTTCGGAGGAGTCAACATAAAGGGTGTATCGGTCCGAGGAGGGTCCTGGAGTGGCATGTCGGGAAGGTAGAACCATTCCTCTTGCTGTTTTTTATTCGTTTTGATAAAATTGGCTTCCAGGCAGTCGACGCCCGCAATCTTGCTAATGTTGGCGCCACCGCATTCGCACGTCTCATTGACGTTCGTTTTCAGACTGATGCAAAACTATTTGAACCACAGGCCAAGGTGCACCCTGCAACAGAGAAATGCCTTGCACGGGGGGGGGGACACGTGGAGGACGTAGTCGGGCAAAGATGATGGAACTGAAAGCATTAAAATGAAGGAGACCCTGAAGGATTGGGTGGATTGGAAAACCCAAACCACATATTAGAAAAGCCATAAAACATGTATGTTGTTTTTCCCGTGGACTGGGGATAATCTCCTGCACGACGATGCTATTGGTGGTGGTGAGCCTGGGGCACACGTAGGCGGCCTTCGGCAGCGGCAAGTCCCCAATGATGGAGAGCTAGTCTAGCTTGTCAGCCGCTGAGGGAGTCCTGTACTAAGGGGTCCTCGGGCGTCCGGCCTGTTATTCGTTGGGCCGGACTGATGGGCTGTGAAGACATGAAGGCCGAAGATTGTACCCGTGTCCGGATTGGACTCTACTTGGCGTGGAAGGCAAGCTAGGCGACTAATTATGAAGATTTTTCCTTATGTAACCGACTTCATGTAACCCTAGATCTCTCCGGTATCTATATAAACCGGAGAGCGTAGTCCGGATAGGGACATACTCATTACCATATTCACATAGGCTAGACTTTTAGGGTTTAGCCATTACAATCTCGTGGTAGATCAACTCTTGTAATACTCATATTCATCAAGATCAATCAAGCAGTAAGTAGGGTATTACCTCCATAGAGAGGGCCCGAACCTGGGTAAACATCGTGTCCCCCGTCTCCTGTTACCATCGATCCTAGACGCACAGTTCGGGACCCCCTACCCGAGATCCGCCGGTTTTGACACCGACATTGGTGCTTTCATTGAGAGTTCCACTGTGCCATCGGCAAAGGACTCGATGGCTCCTTCGATCGTCAGTGATGACGTTGTCCAGGGAGAAACCTTTCTCCCCGGACAAATCTTCGTGTTCGGCGGCTTCGTACTATGGGCCAACTCGCTTGGCCATCTGGAGCAGGTCGACAGCTACGCCCTGGCCATCAGGTCAGATTCGGAAGCTTGAACTACGTTGCGGACGTCCGTGAAGACTTGATCTTCAGCGGATTCGAGACCGCGGCAATCGCTCCCCGTCGCCCCAATGAACATGGCTTAAACCTGTCACCGGGCCGCATCCAGGAGAGAGCTCATGTAGCAACTCTGGCCTTAGATCCGGAGCACATCAAGTCGTCCAAAGATGGGAAGCTCAAACCCATCGCGGTGGCTACCGATTCTGCAGCATTGGAGCCGCTCGCAGATTCCGCTTTGCACGGTATCTGCATCAACGGAACCCCGGACTCCTCTCCGGTGTCGAGTTCCGAACCCTGCGAGCCCGCGGATACCGAACTCGATCGGTTATCGATCTTCAAGTTCAGCGCCGCAGATGTCTTCCAACACTCGCCCATGGGCGACCTGCTAAACTCATTAAAAAACCCTGTCCCTGGCAGATGACTCGTCGCCGAACTATGTTCGGTTCGAACTTACGGCGGATGATGGAGAATTTCGCTTCCCACCCGCCACCCACTTCATAACCACCGTTGAAGACTCAACCAACACGCCTGACCCCCGCTCCGAAGACATCGACGGTATGGACGACGATGAGGGGCAGGGCCAGAGCTTTCTACCCGCTAGACACGGGATGGCCACTTCCTGGTATGACGTATGTATGATAGACACACCCGACGACACTCCGGACAATGAAGGCCCTGTTAAAGCAGAATCCGAACAGGAGGAACAGGAAAGCGGGCAAGACAGCCCTGATGAACAGGCCACATATGGAGACTCGGAGGACAACAATTATCTCCCACTCTCTGAGGAAGAGGAGATCCTCAGCAACGAGGATTTTATCATGCCTAAGGAACCTCTCGAGCAGGAGCGCTTCAAACGCCGGCTTATAGCCACTGCAAGGAACCTAAGGAAGAAGCAGCTGCAGCTTCAAGCAAGCCAAGATTTGCTCAATGATAGATGGACTGAGGTCTTGGCCGCCGAAGAATACGGCCTTAGTAGCCCAGACAAAAGCCACCCCAAGGGTAGGTGGCTCCCTCAATACGATGGTAGGGCGTTGGAGCCCACACCATCGAACAATGCGGTGGGTCGGCCACAGTTCGGTCCAGACAAAGCAGCGGCCCAAGAAGAGCAACATACCAACCCATCCGGCCGTCAAATCAAGAACAAAACAACTCAAGGGAACACTCGCGACATCAACCAAGACCCGGAGGGTAGAGCAGGGCGCACAAGATCGATATACAGATCACGAAGATATACCCCGACCGACGATGACGGTCACCTATTCGGACACTACAGAGCCAACCATACCCGATCCGAGCACCGGAAACGAAGCCCGCCGGAGGTGCTTCATAGTGTGGTCCAACATAGAGGAGCCGCACACCCCCTCTGCTTCACCGACGAGGTAATGGAGCATGAATTCCCAGACGGGTTTAAACCCATTAACATCGAATCATACGATGGAACAACAGATCCTGCGGTATGGATTGAGGATTACCTCCTCCATATTTACATGGCTCACGGAGACGACCTTCATGCCATTAAATGCTTACCTCTCAAGCTCAAAGGGCCAGTCGGTACTGGCTAAACAGTTTGCCAGAAAATTCTATCGGCAACTGGGAAGATCTGGAAGACGCCTTTCGGGACAACTTCCAAGGAACATATGTCCGGCCACCAGATGCCGATGACTTGAGTCACATTGTCCAGAAGCCCGGCGAGTCAGCCAGGCAGCTCTGGACTAGGTTCTTAGTCAAAAAGAACCAAATTGTCGACTGTCCGGACGCGGAAGCCCTTGCGGCCTTCAAACATAGCGTCCGGGATGAATGGCTAGCGCGTCACCTCGGCCAGGAAGGACCCAAATCCATGACAGCCCTTACCGCTCTAATGACTCGCTTCTGTGCGGGAGAAGACAACTGGCTTGCTCGTAGAAGAAACAACGCCAGTGACCCGGGCACTTCCGAAATCCGAGACGGCAACAGCAAGCCACGACGAGCCGAACACAACAGTCGCAACAATAATGAAAGATCGTGCGACACAGTGGTCAACGCCGGATTTCACAATCCGAAACCCGGTCAACGGAAGAAGCCACTAAAGGCAAACCAGGATGGACCATCCACCCTTGACAGGATATTGGACCGACCTTGTCAGATTCACGGTCACCCTGATAAGCCAGCTAATCATACCAACAGAAACTGTTGGGTCTTCAAGCAGGCAGGCAAGCTTAACGCCGAAGACAAGTGGAGGAGGCCACCAGGCGATAAAGACGACAGAGCGGCTCGCCAGCCAAACACCAGGGGCCAGAAACAGTTTCCCTCCGAAGTTCGACCACTCCTGGAACGGAAATAGCAGTTCGGCTTCCGCCATCCACCCACTATATTGGCAAGATTTACACCACGCGTACATCACTATGCTCAAGATACCATGGGCATCGGCGGAAGCACAATACGGACAACCCTACAAGCATTCCCGTAACGTTTTTTATCCGTTTTCCTTACTTTTCTTTATTATCTCTTAAAACCAGGTGACCATCAGGACAACACCTACATCGGACTCTATCGGAGTTCGGATCCGTACACTCACCTCAGGGGCCACTTCCGTTAAGGATTCCCCCTCCCCGAGGACGGGCGGCGCAGACGTGCGACAGGAGGTCTAAAACAAGCTTTTATAGACCGCACTCATTATTTTGAGCCTGTGATATGCCTTTTTTCCTCCGTTCCCAACCCCGAGCATGTCAAATAGCTGGGTTGTGGTTTTTCACTTTTTATATACATTTATAATCGGCATATTGCTCCGTTCCCAGTAAACTTCATCTGAACCAATCTTCCATGCTCTCTCTGCAAGGAATCCGGCCGTAACGGCTGCTTTACAAGACGCACCTCGGCATAATTCGTCAGGGGCCCGGTATGGGAACAAGTGAGTCGCCAGTAAAAGTCCGAACAACTCTATAGCGTACTTCGGCGTCGCAAGTTTGGCCTTATATGCATCAGCTCCAAATCATTGTCTTTGGTCAATAGTTGGGTTGCCCGGCTCCTGTGCTTGCTACCCTACGTTCCGCTCTATCGACTAGGGTAGTAAAGGGAGAACTACTGCGATTGTGCCCTGGCCTAGACCGGATGAGCACCTCAGTAGAGAAAGCCGAAAACTGACTGTCATGATGCGGCGAGAGCTAGTCAACCACTTGATGACTTATTCGAATCTTTAGCGATTCTCCGTGTCACACGAGGGATCTTTCCCAGATCAACATATGTAAGGCACTATGCGCCATATACATACCAGGGGCTATGTCGTAGCCCCACCATAAAACTCCTATGGTTAAGTGAAAGTGTTAACGCCCTATAGTCCGATTGCCTGGTTCGCCGCATTATCACCTCCTTTATGGACCAAGACGTTGGATAAAGAGTGATTAAATGCTTTTCCGAACACCCCCGTACTTCCTACGAGGGGCTGAAGCCGACGACTGGAAAACTTTCAGATCGTACTAAAACGGCCGCACATGAGGAATTCAAGCTTTTGAGCAAAATATAAATAAATTAACTATAAAGTTGTCTGTTACAACCATTATACAAATCACTCGAACATTATGTCTTTCGAGCATTGCCCCTCTATCAAGCGGGCGGCCTCTACGACGTCTTCAAAATAGTGCTCCGGCCCATAACGGTCCTTGCCCTTAGGTGGACTCCTCGCCACAACATCGATGGCCTTCATCTTTCCCCAAAATATTTTGACTCGGGCAAAGGCCATCCGTGCACCCTCAATGCACGCCGACCGCTTCACAGCGTCGATATGTGACACCGCGTCGACAAGCCACCGCACCAGGACAAAATAACTACTTGGGATAGGCTCACTTGGCCACAACCGAATTATGACGTTCTTCATGGCGTCGCCAGATATCCTATGAAGCTCGGCCCACTGGGACATCTGTTCATTGAGCAACAAAGGGCGCTTTGACCTGCCGAATTGCGACCAGAAAAGCTTCTCCGTTGCACACCCCTCTTGCGTGTGGTAAAACTGCGCCGCATCGGAAGAACTCTTCGGTAAATCCAGAAATTTGTCCGGAGAACTCCATACTTGGTTAAGATGAGCATAGTTTGGATCGCCGAACTTAGTCTGTAGCAAAAAGGGCTTGCCAGCCGCAATCTCCCCAGCTTGCCGGATCTCCTCACGGGCCGCTCTAGATTCAGACCGCGCTTCTCTCGCCTCTCGTAAGGCCTTGCCAAGTTCAGCCGTTTTGGCTTCATTTTCCTTCTCAAGAAGTTCACAGCGGCTAGCCACATTCTTTAACTTGTGCGCCATGGTAGAAATCTTCTCCTTGTCTTGGCGCCGTGCAGCTTGTTCGACTCTCAACTCAGCCGATGCCTTTTCAGAAGCCGCTTACTAAGCCGGGCCTGCTCCTTGGCCCGGGCTAGCTCCGCCCGAAGGGCCTCCACGACGGCGGCACCATCTGCATTCATGCACATTTCATATAAAACTCTTTTTAGAGTCAGGCTTAAAATACAAGCACATTGGTGTAAAGAATGCTCACCTTGTGAGTCGTCAAGATGCCTGTTGATCAATGCAATGTCATCCTCCGCAATATCCAGCTTCCGCTGCAGTTCGGCTACTTCCGTATTTCGGGTAGCTGCAGGAGGGGAGGCAGCCTGTATTCATTGTTAAATCAAGGTTAGTACCTGAGCATATCTTTTCGATCCTCCGATCGCTTCCTTTGGAAGGCAATCCGAGTCTCATGGGCTACTGCATATACAACAGGTGCATTCTGTCAATAAAACTCCATTGGCAAAACTACATCACAAACCTCAAAACCCCTCGGAAGGCTCATAAAAGCCTCGTTCAACCCGCTCTTCGCGGATAAAACCTTTTCGACCACCGTGGCCATCAAGGCACGATGCTCCTCCGAAAAGGACGCTTGTCGTAGCATGTCCGTCAGCGCTTTCGGCGTTCCTGGGTCGCCGGAAACCGTCGCCGGAGTACGGCATTCCTTTGAAGGGATCCGCCCACTCGCCTCCCGAATCGTCTCCGGCTGTAAATCGGATAGTTCGGGGCCGCCGTACTTGATTCCCGAACCCCGAGTGACAGAGGTACCACCTTCGGGTAGCGACTTCTTTGTTTCCTGCACTACCTGTCGATCGGGAGGAGCCCCTCGGGACGATACCTCAAAATCATCCGCCCTGTTGGGCGAGGAGGCTGCAGAAGGCGTGTCACTCTCCATCATCTCTGGAAGAAGGTCTCCCAAGGAGGAAGACGACTGAGAAACACCAGGCGTTAACCTGCGAGGACATACATATGTCGGAGGATTACTTCAGTAATAAGAAAGGAATGAGGTATGTTTAAAATACCCGCTGCACTTACGGATTGGCCAGAGGTTTGTCCTCATCATAAAGCTCTACGTCGACATCGCTTGTCCGGGTCAAGCCGCCCGACGTTGGCGTTTTGCCTTTCTTGGAAGGTTTCCCCTCCTGATATCCGGAAGCGGCCCTCTTCTTGCCATGGGGGGGCCCCTCTGCACCTTTGCCCCTGGGCAAAAGGGTTTCGGTTTCCCCGAACACAGCGCCTAATTCGTCATCAGGGCGGGCATCACCTCTGGTCTCTCTGCTCTCGCCCCCCTCTGCAGACACCTGGTACGGTGTCGGAGTCAGCATCCTCGTCAGCAGGGCGGTCGCAGAGTCTTCGGGAAAGGGCACCGGACACTAGATTAACACCGCTTTCTTTATCCAGTCATGTATGGGGACAGATTATTCAGTATCTTATCAAGAGATGCTTGAATGGAAGGTGTTCGGAGATTGAATACTTACCGAAGTGTCTGGATGATTGCAGTCAAGGCCAACGTCTTCGGTGGTGTCCGGCCATTGCTCCCGCTCCCTAAAATATAATTTCCACATTCCTTCGTGCGTAGCGCCGAAGAAGTGCTGAAGAGTCCGCCGCCCTTCTGGATTAAACTCTCACATACGGAGAGGCCACCGCTGACATGGCAGGGTCCGGCGGACTACAGTTACTTGAACAATGTTCACAAGATCGATGCCCTTTCCGGAAAGGCTCCGGATGCGACCTTGCAAAGTCTGCACTTCATTGACGGATCCCCAGTCCAATCCCTTATTGATCCATGAAGCAAGCTGAATCGGAGGGCCGGGTCAGAACGCAGGCGTAGCCGCCCACTTGGAGCCCCGCGGCTCGTTGATATAAAACCACCCCTGCTGCCATAGGTCGGAAGACTTGGCGAAAGATCCTTCAAACCAAACCGCGCTGGCAAGCTTGCTTATTATAACGCTGCCGCACTCTGCCTGCTCCTCCTCTGCCACTTGCGGCCTCATGCCAAAAGTCTTGAGCCACAAACCAAAGTGCGGAGGAGTCCGGAGGAAGGCCTCACACGTGACGATGAATGTCAAGATGAGAAGAATAGAGTCCGGGGCCAGATCATGAAAATCTAGCCCGTAGTAGAACATGAGCCCCCGGACGAAGGGGTTAAGCGCGAACCCTAACCCATGGAGGAAGTGGGACACAAATACTACCCTCTCGCCGGATTTGGGGGTGGGAATAACCTGCCCCTCGGCGGGAAGTCGATGAAGGATTTCTGGGGTCAGATACCTCGCCACGCGGAGCTTCGCAATATCCTCCTCCGTGACAGAAGAGGCCACCCACCAGCCTGAACGGCTGGACCCGGACATGATTGGGGCTGGTGGTGATTGGAACCCGAGGGCTAGAACTCGAGGTGGCTGGGGTTGAGGAAGAAGCAAGCGCAGAAGAGAAAAGACAAGTCTGGGTCCCTATATAAAGGCCCGAAATATTGAGCGTCCCCTCCCGGGTCTCAAAACTTACCTATCCTCAAGGAGTTGTACCCAGGGGACGGTTGGGTTACCCACGCCTACATTATTGAAAATCCTGTGAATAAGGGACATGATCCCTGCTTTGACAAGACGTGCCGATAAAACCGCATCCTGAGACATGGGGCGTGGGGCTAGCCAACGGTTGGAAATAATAACCGGGCAGGCGTAATGCAATGTCATAAACGGTTGTCAGCAGGCCGGGCTTGTGAAATATTGTGTTCTTTGCAGTTACATACACGGGTCCGGATATACTTACTACATCCAAAGACTATTCCGGAGTTTGGAAGGAGGAAACCCGCCTTGCAATGCCGAAGACAAATCAGCGCGTCGGACTCCTCGTCATTGAAGCCAGGTTCAGGGGCTACTGAGGGAGTCCTGTACTAAGGGGTCCTCGGGCATCCGGCCTGTTATTTGTTGGGCCGGACTGATGGGCTGTGAAGACATGAAGGCCGAAGATTGTACCCGTGTCCGGATTGGACTCTACTTGGCGTGGAAGGCAAGCTAGGCGACTAATTATGAAGATTTTTCCTTATGTAACCGACTCCATGTAACCCTAGATCTCTCCGGTATCTATATAAACCGGAGAGCGTAGTCCGGATAGGGACATACTCATTACCATATTCACATAGGCTAGACTTTTAGGGTTTATCCATTACGATCTCGTGGTAGATCAACTCTTGTAATACTCATATTCATCAAGATCAATCAAGCAGGAAGTAGGGTATTACCTCCATAGAGAGGGCCCGAACCTGGGTAAACATCGTGTTCCCCGTCTCCTGTTACCATCGATCCTAGACGCACAGTTCGGGACCCCCTACCCGAGATCCGCCGGTTTTGACACTGACAGCCGCCACCGTGGAGGCCTACCACTTGCCCTTAGTGGGGAGGGGGAGGAGGTGTAGCTGCTTTACCCGTGTTGATGGGCTACCCGCCCTTCCGCATTTGACGACCTGCGGCTATTGCTTAGGCGGTGGCGCAGTGCTAGGATGCACGTGAAAAGCAAAATCTTGGTGGCACGATAGTGGCTGGCTCGAGCGATGGGGCTCTGGGCGCAAGGAAGAAGAAGGGTGCGGGGGAATGAGACGGTAAGGTTTTGTCCCACATCGCATCCTCCCTTTTACGAGGGGATGGAAGTTGTAGTGGCAGCAGCTTAATGCGGTCATGCGACAACAAATTTTCTCGTATTAATACATGCAGCAATAGGGTTAGCTATTAATCCACTCATAGGAATCAAGGCACACGCTCCTCTTGATGGGACGTCTAGACATCTTAGGATACCCTATCGAGAAATTTGTCATAGCTCCGACACATACGCCCTTCAAATTTTTTTACTCTGCGTATTAGATATAAAGGTTGGCCAAGTTTATAATAGAAAATATCAATATTTACAATGCTTAATAAATATAGTATGAAAATATACTCCATAACGCATCTAATGATATTGACGTTGTTAATATATTTTTGTATGAACTTGGTCAAACTTTAAAAAGTTTGACTTCGGACAAATCTAATACCTAAAGTAAAAAAAAAACAGAGGGAGTAGAAAGTGTGATGCTTGTCGCTCATCAAACCTCACAAGAAATGATCGACGGTAGTTCAACACATAAAGGCATCTTCAGCACGCGAAACAGTCCGGACTGTGCGGTCCGGGCATGTTTTGTCATCCAACCGATCCTGTATCGGTCAGCCCGGCGGTCCAAACGTCCTTTTCCCGCAATATGGAGCAAACCGGAGGGCTTTGCGGGAGTTCGGATGCTGCCACACAAGCATCTGAAGAACCTAGCCCACCCAAACCCTCTCCCTCGCCCGCGCTCTTTCTTGCCCGAAGCCAGCTACCCGCATTCATGCCGCTCTAGAGTGGCCGCTCCGCATTGACGCCAACACATAGCTGACTTGACCTCTCACTGAAGTGGCTCGCTGGCCAGGGGCGCAACCCGTGCCATATCTCGGTACTCATGCATGTTCAATGCCAAAGATGTTTACTCTAGACGAGACATGATGGATATCTACCACTGAAAGGATCGATATGGTTGACTAGGGGGGGTGAATAGGCAACTACCGATTTTTAGCTTTTCTTAACAAATTAGGTTAAGCAACAAATAGGTTGTCTAGAAGTGCAACTAGGTGAGCAACCTATATGATGCTAACAACAACTTCAACAAGTGCAAGCAAAGGATACAACACAATAAAGCTTTGCACAAAGTAAAGGTAAGAGATAAGCACAAGTGGAGCCGGTGGAGACGAGGATGTGTTACCGAAGTTCCTTCCCTTTGAAGGGAAGTACGTCTTCGTTGGAGCGGTGTGGAGGCACAATGCTCCCCAAGAAGCTACTAGGGCCACCGTATTCTCCTCATGCCCTCACACAAATGCGAGATGTCGTGATTCCACTAGAGGTGCCCTTGAAGGCGGCGACCGAACCTTTACAAACAAGGTTGGGGCAATCTCCACAACTTAATTGGAGGCTCCCAACAACACCACGAAGCTTCACCACAATGGAATGTCGCTCCGAGGTGACCTCGACGGTCTAGGGTGCTCAAACACCCAAGAGTAACAAGATCTGCAAGGGATTAGTGGGGGGAATCAAATTTCTCTTGGTGGAAGTGTAGGTCGGGGCCTTCTCAACCAATCCCTAGAAAATCAACAAGTTTGATTGGCTAGGGAGAGAGATCGAGTGAAAAAATGAGCTTTGGAGCAACAATGGAGTTTGGGGGAGGAAGAGGTAAGTCTTCTTGGAGAAGAAGACCCCCTTTTATAGTGGGGAACAAATCCAACCGTTATGCTCTTCTCAGCCCGCACACAAGTGGTACTACCGCTTCCTTCAAAAAGGCAAGGAGAATGAAGAAACAGGGGAGAACACATGACTAGGCGGTAGTAGCAGTGGTGGTAGGGGCAGTACTACCGCCTACAGGCGGTACTACCGCCGCTACTATCGCTCCTACTTCCGCTTGTCCTCCAGGGTCAAAAAGGTGGCACGGTAGAGACCCGGAGGTACTACCATAGAACCCGACACGAAAAGTCGAGACCCCAGCCAGGAGTTGTACTGCGAGCGGGACTAGCAGCGGTACTACCGCTACTGCCCACGGTACAATCGCTTGCAGCTCTTCACCACTTCTTCAGCACAAAAGATGGACAACTCCAAGGAAGCGGAAAGTGGCGATGGGTGCAATATGGGTTGTACGTGTTGATTCCACCCAAACCTTTCTGAAGTGGACCCCCTCTTGATAGTATGGTTTTCCCTACAACTCAAGTCCACCAAAAAGAAACGCAGGAAAGAAAACCGTCTTCACTTGAAACTTCGAGGGGCACGAATCATCTTCTGGCATATGCTTGATAGTCTGAAATGCTCAATGCACACGATTAGTCCGTGAACACATTGTCATCAATCACGAAAACCACTTAGGGAGAAATATGCCCTAACAATCTCCTCCTTTTTGGTGGACACAGATCTACAAAATATAGACGGACTCCCCCTAGGTGTGTGCACTACTTTAGATATGCTTTGGAATGCAAAGTGCACACATTTATGATCCACACTCCCCCTATATTTTATAGACCAAGGAATACTTGCACAAACATAATAAGATGATAGCAGGCAAGTAATATCATGCACTACAAAAAAATACACTTCTGTGATGATACGTGTTTGTCACAGTAGGTCACGTTTTCTGTCATGCATGTACATCCATGACGATTTTATGACAATCAAGATAGTCATACATGTGCTGTCGTAGAAGTGTTCCATGACATTACCAAAATTATCATCACAGAAGTGTCCACTTCCATGACGATAAATCGCGCGTCATAGAAGTGCTTTCGTCAAGGGTAACCGACACGTGGCATCCGCCGTAACAGGTCGCCGTTAAGCTATCGGGTTCCGGTTTGGATCCGATAACCCGTTAACAGCCTGGACCAATGGTGATTTTCCACGTGTAAAATTCTCATTTGTCGACGATCCACGTGTCGGCTTGGCGTTGGGACAGATGTCAACCATCCACTTGACAAGAATCGCCAATGAAACGTTGACACGTGGGACGGCCCAATAGAGGCCCATATAGGTTTAAAAGCCAGCCCAGGAACATGCCCACAAGATTTCGTCAGATCTAATGGGCCGGCCCGTTAACAGCCTAACATTTTCTGGACCAAATTATAGCCCACATCAGATACGGGTCGTTAAATGACTGCAATATTCTAGGCCAGTTTACGACCTATATTAGATCCGGCCCGTTAACAGCCTATAATAGTTTGGGCCAAATTACGGTCCATACCTGATCCGGCCCGTTAGCTGACTTTCATTCCTTGGGCCAAATTACGGCCCATAACAGATATGGCCCTTTTAACAGCTACTGTGCCATTGGGCCCATTGGTGGCCTGATTTGCTCTTTGGCCTCTTAATGACCCATTTAACAGTTTGGCCCGATATTAGTTTCGGCCTGTCAGCGGCCCTGTCTACATATGGGCCTCTTTCGGCCCGGTTTCACTTTCGGCCATTTAAAGGCCCGAGTTGCACCTGGGCCTAATTATGGTACGTAGTTACTTTCGGCCTCTTAACGGCCTGTAGTCTTCATGGATACATTCTAGCCCAAACTGCCTATCAGCCCGTTAAAGGCCCTTGAGAGTGTTGGGCCTAATTTAGGCCCGCTATAACATCCGACCTGCTTCCCGCCTGTCATGTAATTGGGTCAGCCAAGGCCCAAAAACATTTCACCCTGTTAATGGCCCGTCACCCGAATGGGCCAATAATGGGCCGATTTATATTACAGCACACTGTCGACCCGTGATTTGTTCGCCACAATTAAAGCTCAATCTAGTTTTCAATCTGTTAAAAGCCTATTTAATTTTCTGGCCCAATTAAGGCAAGTGGTTTACTCAGCCTTTTAAAGGCCCGAAACTAATAGTGGGCCAGATTAAAACTAGACCTAACTAATGGCCCAAGATGATTGTAGGCCCATCGTTCGGCCCGTACTAGCGATTGGCGACCGGCCAATTTTAGTACATAAATTATTATTTTATAAACCTAACCTATTGGCTCATTGCGCACCGTGATCGAAGATTACGACCTTTTCTTAGAGCGACGACAACAGAAACAACAAATAAATTACAGCATCGTGACGAAGAATAAACCTAAACTATACAACAAAGAAATTACAGCATATTACATCTCCCGGGCATCAAAGTTCGCCGCCAGTGATAATAAAGGGCAACCAGACAGCAGATTCCATAAACTTGGTAGGTCTCCACCAGTGGAAGTTAACAGGCCGACAAAATAATAGACAGAACCGATAGAACTTCAACACAGTTCAAGAAAGGTTAGCCCAGCCCAGGAGCTGCAGCGCAAGTAGCTTAGCAACCTGATGAGACTGCGCTTCTTTGACGCTTATATCCACCAACTTAAGCTGCACAACATCAATAGACGTCCCGTACTTACAGTTAATCTTGCATAGAGATTTGAGTTCCAGTTGGATTTGAGCGGAAGCATGTCTTTCTGCTTGAATTTCAGACTGAAGAAGTCGAACAGATTCAGGCGGCGACTTCATCGAGCTTGTGTCACTGAGTAAGTTCGACACTACATCAAGATATAACTTTGTGGTTGTATCCTTACCCTCAAGATGTGTTGCCTTCTTCTCTGGAATATATGTTAGAGGGACAAACAATGGGTTCGTCTCACTATCATTGTGGCAGTTCTTCCTAGCAGCAGTGATGTCACCCTGAAAGAGAAACAAGTAGGTAGATAACAAGTTTTGCACGTATAACCATCAGCGCGGTCAATTCATATCATTTCTTTGTCAGAAATAAAGAGACACGGTTTAAAATAGCATTAACATAATAGGCATTATTCATAGTTAAGACGGCAGGAAATGGCATTGTGCAGGAGCGGCCAGCTTCACCAGACCACTGGATTACAGATCAAGAACATAAGCATACATGTAGTTCTAAACAACGTATAAGCATGAATGGTGAGTGCTTTGTCAATTTATACCATTTCAGATTGGTAAATAAAGAGACACGATTTAAATAACATTAATATAATATGGCATTGTTCATAGTTGAGACATAGCAGGATATGACATTATGTTGTTGTTGGTAGTTTCACCACACCACTGGATTACAGATCAAGAACACAAGCATACACATAGTGCTAAAGAAGATAACTTGCTACGTTTAGTTTAATTTACATGGTACGAATAAGGAACTAGGTTGTGCAACTAAAGACTGAAATTGAGAAGGACAAACTTATGTTTATGTACTTCTTCTTTATAAACTTTGAACAAGCAATTTGATGCAGACGACAGAAATAAACAGCATTTGCACTCATATCTATCCAAATATACACAACAAAGTTTGAAGGCTTGAGGAGGACAAACTTACATTAGTAGTGAAGACAACCTCAATAAAGCCCTTGTCCATATTGATGGGGGGGGGGGCAATTCAAGAAGTTTACCGCACACTCTTCTTCAAGAGCATTGGCTTTATTCTACATTTTGTTCAGAGTTAATATAGATTTGATGTGTAGAAAATGGAGGACAAGGGAAAATAAGCTGCAAAGTGTACATGAAGAACTAGCTGACAAATATAAGTACAGTGATGAAGGATAGCAGATACTTACAAGAACAATGCAGAACTAAATTTCTTCATAAGCATTGGTTTTATTCTACATTAATTTAAGCATTAATATAGATCTGATAATTTGGAGTGAACAGTGGATAAGCAAGCTATAATGCACAATGATGTCACATAATCCACCAGGTATGAATGTAAGGACAGCGATAGGACAATAGGTACTCACAAGAGCAAAGCAGCGACCAACATAGTTGCGATATCCTAGGTTTTGGGCGCTGGTTCTATTGCCAATATACGTCGGGTGCTATGATTTCTCCGGTAGCACCACCTTTTTCAACGACTTTGCTTGTACTCCTTCAGGTTCTACAATCACCCTCTTCCTTTTGGATGTCTGAAACACAAGAACATCATTTGAATGGAAAAACATGGTATGATGACAAATGGAATAGGTGTTGATAATGGATGGGCAAGACATCTTCACATATATCATGAGTAAACTAAGCAGATGGCGGTGCAACAAAGCAAAAGAAATGCAAGACACCTTATGCAAGATATGTGCAACAAATAAAATCTTGCCAAATTAGAACATGCACCTTATTGGGTGAAGAGGATAGGCCATCTGCCTTTGACTCCTTGAGCTCAGAATAGTCATTAGGATCATATTCTGAATACGAATCTATAGGTCGGGAGCATGTGGGTTTCATTGCATCCATAATGGACCTCAATCCCTTGATGCCAAGTTTGTTACCCATTGAATTGTTCCGCATTCTTCTAATGTGCACATTCTTATATTCATTGTGATTATATACAATATCTGAAAAGCATGAAAACATAAATAGTAGTGAGATTATCTTTGTAATGCAAAGGATATTGTAATATAATAGGGCTCCTTGTAAACCCTTAGGTGCTATCACTGGATTCTGGTGAGAGAGCCCATGTGTGCTGTAATATGGTGAGTAGATTAATATAATCAGGCACAACTACACAAAAAATAGGCTCCCTGTTGGGAGCACCAGATGTAAGGATAGTTGGCAGATGATAGGTTCATAATATACCATATAGAATGTTTATTGCCAAACCATCATAACGAGAGTGCAGAGCCAGTAGGCAGATCGTAGTGTAGATAATAGGGGTACACCATAACCACCATAAATAAATCGGGAAAGCGGAAGTGGCTAGAAAATACAGGGTTTTGCCACTACTAATATGCAGCCTATCGATCACCTACAGGCCAGCTCTATTCATCTGAAGGCGCACAACTGTTACTATCAGTTTAGTCTATCAAAGACCGCGTGGCTCCCACCATTTCCGAGATATTATGGCAGACTAACTCGAAGTGCGAAATCATGTAGCAGAACCGGCCCAATAGAGCTGTCGACTGCAGATGTCCCTGCTCCCCTTCCTGACAAGGAACATACTGTACTTACTAAAGAAGAACAGAAGAGGAACATGTTAAAGAATAGAAGGGGAAGCATATTATTGAGATTCCCCTTCTTTCTATACAATGTTGGTTGCCCACCCATGATGAATCAGAGTGCCCAAAGAAATGCAATTCCATGATATCTCTCTATATGTGGCCACATGCATTTGGAAACTCAAGTGGGAGCATTAGCTAACCAATTAAATGTGTGTCTATTAGCCAATGTCATATCACATTCGTATTTGAAGAACCTTAGGACGTATGATTGGTGTGTTATTTAGCTTTAAAGGGTGGACAGCTGCTAGTAGGACACAAAGCACCTACACAGATCGTAGTGTAGATATAATGGGAAAGCCCTAAGCATCAGGAATAAAATCAGGAAAGTGGAACTTGCTGGAATTTATGTGCTAGTATTGCCGGTACGGCTAGAAAGGCTTCACATACCAGCTCTCTACAACTGAAGGCGCAATACTGTTATTATCAGTCTAACTCTCAAAGGCGACACATATGATCGAATACGAAGAGTTGAAAGCGTCCATGACAATCGACATGAAGACCAACACGAAGAGCTGAAAGCGTCCATGACAAGCGACCGAATAGACCTGTAACTGCAAATGTCCCTGCTCCTCTTCACCACAAAGAACATACTGTACAACTATTATACTCCCTCTGTTCCTAAATACAAATCTTTGTAGAGATTCCACTACGGATCACATACAGATGTATTTAGATACATTTTAGAGTGTAGATTCACTCATTTTGCTCCGTATGTAGTCCATGGAGGAATCTCTATAAAGACTTATATTTAGGTACGGAGAGAGTACTTACAAAGGAAGAACAAAAGAGGAGCATGCTAAAGAAGAGCAAGCAGATTTTGGATAATAAAATGTTGGTTGGCCACACATGACGAACCAGAGCGCATAAAGAACACAACTCCTTGTTGTCCCTCGATATGTAGCGCATGTGCTTTTCGAAAGTAAAGTAGGAACATTAACTGACCAATTAAACATTCTCTATTTTAGTACATGTCAGCATCATATCAGATTCGTATTTGAGCAACTAAGTTTGGAATTATGAGTGGCATGTTGTTTAGCTTGATGGGTTGAGGAGCACTGCTTGCACGTACGTCTCGAAGCACCTACGATAATAGTACTGAATATATGGGAATGTCTACATGCAAGTCGCCTGACTTTCGTCATTTGGGTCAGTCGACCATTTCAGGCGGTTGGATAACGATCCTACGTCTCCTAACCCTTCTTCTTGCTTGCCTCTTATTCTTCCCCTAAAGACCACCGCAGGGTCATCACCGAACCACCGGCCCCCGCCCTCCCCTGAACCGCCCACCACCTCCGATCTTCTGCCGCCCCCGGCCATCCCTCTAGCTAACCCCAACCCCCACCCGCGTCGAGTTTTGCCTCCGGCGAGGCCCCACCATAGCCCGATGACAGCCCCCCACAACCACTGTCCCCACCCGAAACCCTAAGATAGATAATGGGGCAACCCTCCGGCGAGCCCCTTCCTTCCCACCGGCGAACTCCGGCGAGCTCTCAAAAATCAACTGGCCCAATTTTGAAATTTAGTCTACTGTCATTTAACTAGTGTGGAATATAAAAGGGGAAACCATAAGCATTGCGAGTATAGTGTTGAGCGTGCCATGGCAGATCTGAAGGTGCAAACCGGACAAAGGCAACTTCGCAACCAATGTTTGCTTTCAACTAACAAGTAAGATCCTAAGTGATGGACAAGAAATCATAGTAAAGCAGTGGTGATCTATTTTCTTGCTATGATAAATAAGTTGAGGAGATACGAAAGAGTATCGCCTCTGGTGCAGCGCCGTGTATGCATCTGCTGAGAATTTGACGGTGCTGTGGTAGCGATGGCTATCGGCAGCGTGGAAGCAGATCTAGGAGGCTACACTTCAAAAAAATACACTTCCGTGATGATACGTGTTTGTCACAGTAGGTCACGTTTTCTGTCATGCATGTACATCCATGATGATTTTATGACCGAATCAAGATAGTCATACATGTGCTGTCATAGAAGTGTTCCGTGACATTACCAAAATTATCATCACGGAAGTGTCCACTTCCATGACGATAAATCGTGCATCATAGAAGTGCTTTCGTCAAGGGTAACCGACGCATGGCATCCACTGTAACGGGTCGTCGTTAAGCTATCGGGTTCCGGTTTGGATCCGATAACCTGTTAACAGCCCGGACCAATGGGGATTTTCCACGTGTAAAATTCTGAATGGCCAGAGGAACCACGTGTCGGCTCACCATTGGGATAGATGTCATCTACTCATTGGACCGAAGGCGCCTATGATACGTCGACACGTGGCACGACCAACAGAGGCCCATTCCGATGAAAAGGCCGGCCCGTTTGACTTGGTCAAAAGGTAGCAGGCCGGCCCATGGAAAGCCTGTTAACGGCATGTTCGCATATAGCCCATTTATAGCCCGCTAAGTCACGGCCCGTTACGGCCTATCCGAATTAGGCCCAGTAGCGTCATCTGGGCCGTCCAATATGATTCCAGCATGTTGTAACTTCCGGCCCATGTATGGCCCATGACGTCTTTCAGCCCATATGAGGCCCTTTGTAACTCTTGGCCTATTAACGGCCCGTGGTGAAACTGGCCCGTAATGAACAGTGTATCGCTTTATACCCATTAACGGCCAATACGTCTGTCAGCCATTTCCAGCCCGTGTTAACTTTCGGCCTTCTAAGGGCCCATTTATTCTTGGGCTCATTTCCAGAATTTGATTACGTACGGTCCGTTATTAGCCTGTTATGCTTGTGGGCCAAATTCAGCCCGTGGTTACAGTCGGCCTGTTTGTGGCCCATTAACCCGTTGGGCTGTTTTCATAGCGTCATCAAATATGGCCTATTAACGGCCTGTTATGGTCAGGCCATAAAACAGACGATTTCCACTCTAGCCCGTTTACGGCCCATTTTGCGGACCGTTATTGGTCCACGAATAGTATGGCCCATGTTTGGCGAAACGATTATACGACCCGTAGAAGGCCCATAGATGAGATGGCCCGTATAAGGCCCATGGATCCTACGGCCCGTAGAAGGCCCATGGATCCTACGGCCCATAGAAGGCCCATGAATCCTACGATCCGTAGAAGGCCCATGGATCGTACAGCCCGTGGAGGGCCATGGTCACTACTGCAGGTAGCAGGACCATGGTTACAATAGTCTTTGTGTTGCCATGGTTATTGTGGCCTAGTTATAAAAATAGGTTATTGTGGCCACTAGAAAAATGCGAAAAAAGAACTGCAGTGACTACAAGCAAACAACTAAACAAGACAATAAGGAAATAAATAAGCAAGCAACTAACGCTAGGATATTATGGCTATTACACATATTACATCCACTGGGCATCAAAGTTCGCCACCAGTGCAAATATAGGGAACAAAGCAGCATATTACATACACCAGCCGTCTAAATTGGCCACCAGTGCAAATAAATGCGGCAGCAAAACAAGTCCATAACTGAAACAACTTCAAAAGAGCTCAAGAAATGTTATCCTGGGTATCCACCATGCTGGCAATAAGCTTAGCAATCTTATTAGCTTTGTCCTGTTTGGCGCTAAAATCCTCCAACGCTTGTTGTTGCACCGGAAAGTATGCATTTGAATGCTCCAGGGACTTCCGCAGTCCTTCAGCTTCTTGTCGCAGCACAGCTGATCGTTGTCTTTCAGCTTGTAGTTGAGACTCAAGAAACCGAACTGATTCAGACAGTGAGTTTGAATAGCTTGTGCCGGCGGTAGTGGCCAGTAACTCGAACACTAAACCAAGACAGGACTTTGGGGTTGTCTCACTGTCTTCAAGATAGTTTTCCTTAGCTGTTTTATCAGCTTTGTTGGAGACCAACAAGGGTGTCTCACTATCCTGAACCTTATCTGCATTACTTCCTTTACCATTGCTTAATAAGGCACTCTTCCCCAATATTCTGTCAGCATTCTAAAAGAAGAAACAAGCAGACACATAACAGGTTTAGCATGTACTAGTATATGAAACTCACTTCGGTGAACCAGTTCATTAGTAAGGTGGACAGGATTAAATTACCAAGTCTTCTATTGCCAAGTAGTACATAATAAAAGCATCAAACAAACATATATCTATGTCCTATGGTCACTGCATTGTCTTGCCAAATCAAAATAGAGACACGGTTCAAATCATATCAGTTCAAGACAAAGCAGCACTGAAAGAATACAAAGCGTGGGAAACTACACGACACAACAAGATTTCAGATGGGTACCACAGGTCTACATGTACAACAACACTATTGGATCTATTGTGATGCTAGTAATGTGCATGATATGAGAAGTCAACTGTATACACAATTGAAATTGAAATCAACAGAGCTATTTATAAGAGCAAACCTGTTAAAGAAACATGCGTAAACATACCTGTTGTGCCATCGGAGTTTCGATTGGATCCTTCAATTTAAAAATAAGTTTGTATGAGTAAATACAGTGATACAAGAGCAATGGAATCTTAAATGAGAACAGTTGTTCTTCAGGTTTAAGCACTTGTTCTACATGAACAAAGTATAGTAAGATGCAAGAATATAGTACTTAAAATAGGAAATGAGCTCATAGACCTTACCACATTCTTGGTTCAGGACCAGTACAGAACAAGGCGTTCCCAGTCATCGTCCAGTAAATGTGTCTCAGCCTCTCAGGAGAACGTAAGGGAATTTGATGAGTTTCTTTGCCAGTGAAGTACATTTTCTTTAGGTAATTCCGATACTGCCACCAAGCATTCTTGAAGATAGCAGAGGTATTGGCACAGGTCACCTCATCCCGGGTTTCCAAATCGGTCCTTCACTATAGAGAAAAATGGGAAAATTTGCTCTATTATAACCATCATGGAGGTAGAATGTATGGGACAAAGCAAAGTAATTGCCATGAATAACATTACTTACACATAACTCCTGGACAAACACCTGCAAATGACATATTCCTTCATCTTCAGTATAATATTTCCATGATGGGAAGATACACACATAGGATTTAACAACATCAAATGCGATAGATGCTAAACTACGAATGGCTGGTTGTGCTTCCTCCACAGGAATAAGTGTACTAACTGGTGGAGTTGGGGTTCGCTGTGGTAGTACTGACGCTTTGGGCACTGGAGCTGCCTTACTAACTACTCTTGTTTGGGGGATTTGTGGTGGAGATGGTGCCGTGTCAACAGGAACTGCGTTAGTATCTGCTGGGGTTGGGGTTAGATTGGGTGAAGCTGGTTCTTTGTCCATCGCAGCAGGGGTACAATCTGCGAGAGTCTGGGGTATGTGTGGTAGGGCTGGTTCCCATGCATGTACAACCGGGGTGCTATCTCCACCAAGAGGTAGCACTATTTTATTTGAAGACCGTGTTTTTACTCCGGTAGATACTGCCATCACCCGCTCCAATTCAAATGGCTGATAAACAGGAAATATAGTTGAATGTACAGACATTGTATGAGAGACAGATGCAATAGATAGTGTGGAAAAAAGAGGGCATGAAATAGTTGACATGTATAATGTTTAACTAAAAAGGATAGCATGACATAATTTCACATATATGATGTCTATCTAAACTGGATAGCATAGCATGACATAATTCAAAGATATGATGACTAACTAAACATGATGGCATGAGATAATTATATGATGTCTTTAGTAAACAGGTTCGCATGGTGTCAGAGTAATGGGCCACGGGTAGGCTAACCCGAGTCCCTGAACCTTCCAAGACATCGGGGCTGGCTGCTCCCCTCAAGGCATCAAGACGAAGTGCCGCCTTCTGGTGGCCGACTGGAGGAATAGCCGGCTGCCCGTAGACGGCCGAGTTCCAAAAGCCGGCATCAAGACAAGCCGACTCCTAGTGGGCGGCTTCCAGAGAAGTCGGCCCCTAGCAGTCGGCCCGTGGCGCCCACAAAGTCTGCACCCTCATCAAGAAAGATAAGACAGGGAGTGGCTACAGTGTAGCCCATACCTCCCAAATCCAGGGATGGGCGTGGCCACAGTGCACCGTACAGGCGGAGATCTCCGCCCGGCGCGGCACTGTTGCCACTCCACCCCTGACGTCACCACAGGCGGGTGGAGCCCTGCTCCCACGACGGCCTGTCGGTATGGCCTGCAGGCAGCGGGCCCTACCAGGCGGTGAGGGCCCGGAAGGCGGCGGAGGCCAGACCAATCGGACCTGAGGAAGGCCGGCTTCCAGCAGGCGGCCTATTCCTCCCTCGGGGCCAGTGCGACATTAACCAAATGAGATGCGGAGTGGCTACAGTGATTTCCCACCAGGCAGCGGGACTGTAGCCACGCTCCCCTGACCAAGCCTGCGTCATAAGCGTCATGGCTACAGTGATCAGCAGCCGACAAGACCCGCGAGCGGCGGAGGCGGCCTGTCGGCTCCGTACCAGACCAGTCGGCGGGGCCCACCAGGCGGCGGTCCCCAGCAGCCAGCGGAGAAGCCGGCGACCAGAGAGACTGACAACTAGGTCCTACACCCGGCCAGATTACCATTGTACCCCTGGGGGTAGGCCTATATAAACCCCCAGGGCACCCATGCAAAGGGTTGGAACCTGTTAGAATTAGACCAGCACCTAGGGGAGAGGAGAGCAAGCCTTGCCTTCTTCTACCTCTAGCATACAACTCGAGGAGCACCATTGTACTCACTAGTGCTTTAGTGATCATGCGGAGACCCCGCAGAGCAGGACTAGGGGTGTTATCTCCTAGGAGAGCCCCGAACCTGGGTAAAGTGCGTCGGCGTTCGTGTCTACGCCTCATCCCGCTTCCAGGCACCGGCGACGTTCTACTCGCTCCCACCATGATAAGCCATCCTTTGACATATGTCGCACCCAACCCCCGACATTTGGCGCCCACCGTGGGGCGAGGTGCACCGTCTCCCGGAGACCTGTTCAGGACGGGAACCTTGTTCCTTCCTGGCGAGCGCAGCCAGCCAGGCACGCCCGACGGCGTTTGCGCCGACGCGCTGCATGGCGCAGAGGCCGCCTGCGCAGCGAGCTGCCTAGCTGATCTTATTGGCGAGATTCACCTCTCCGATGAGCCCGCGTCTAATGCGGGCACCAACGGCCCCGAGAGCCGCCTCGTGAGCGTCCTCGATCAGCTCCACGTCTCCAGCGAGCCAGCCGTAGACCTGGAGTCGGTAGGCTCCACCGACCCAATGCTCGTCGACTCCGACACAGCGTCGCTTGATGCGTTCCCCACCAACGTGGTGGTTTACGACGAACCGCTTCCTCGCGCGAACAGCGGCGGCAGCACCGTCAAGGAAGTGCTCGTCATTAGCCACGACGAGCACTCTGGCGGAGGTGGCCAGGACCCGTTGCAAGCGGCGATGCAAGACCTGACTGCGCCCATCCCGGAAGACGCCGACGCCGAGACACTGGAGGCGCGCTGCGTCCAGCTCGTCGAGAGCGCCAACCGGCTGGCCAGCATGAGACGCCTTTCGGAGGCCTACCAGGGTGAGATGGACCGAGCTGTCGGAGGCACGCCGGCTCCTGGTGGACCTAGCCGCATTGGCCAGATTCGGCAGCGTGGCGCGACCATCGCCATCATGTTCGGGACAGATTATTCCGTCTACGCCACGCCTGCAGGAAACATACGAGCTACCCAGGCGGCAGCAGACGAGCTAGACAAGCTCGAGGGCGACGAGCGTCGCCACATGACGGAGCGGGTCCAACAGCTCCTCGACACGGCTGCTAAGCAACAAGACGCCGGATGCCGTGCTGAAGCACCCAACCGGTGAAACGACGACCCGCCTCCTCGCCGAGACCAAGGCGCGACATCCCGGACACCGACTGGTGGCGCCCGCGATAGAAGAGACAAGGAGCCGGCTGCCAGCCGCAGCCGGACTCGCATCACCATCGAGCGCGACCAAGACGGCCGCCCAAGAGCAGTGCAGCGACGAGACGACTGTCCACCTCCCCCTCCCCGCAGGGAGAGGCGCATTTCCCCGCCGCCTGTTGATCACCCGTCACTCGGCGACCGCCTTGGCCGCCGAGAAGGAATCGGAGAAAACGATGCCCGCCATCGCATTGATCGCCTCAACCGATCTCTGGCGCTAGAAGAAGAAGATGAGCTCGGCCCGCCGTGCTTCGGCCCCCGCATCCGAGACGAGCCCTTTCCCAAAGGGTTCACGCTCCCGAGAGATACACCCAAGTACACCGGCTCCATGAAGCCGGAGGACTGGCTGGTCGACTACTCCACAGCCATCAGCATCGCGAACGGCAACAAGCGCGTTTCCGTGAAGTACGTCCCACTCATGCTCCAGGGCACGGTCCGGACGTGGCTGAACAGCCTGAAGCCCCGCAGCATCAACAGCTGGGTTGATTTCACCGAAGCGTTCGTCCGCAACTTCACCAACACGTACAAGCGGCCGCCTAAGTCCCGTCAGCTCTCCTTGTGCGTCCAAGGCCCCAACGAGTCGACTCGCGACTACCTCACGCGCTGGGCCGAGCCGCGCAACTCTTGCAAAGGCATGCACGAGGTGCAGGCCATTGAATACTTCACTGTCGGATGCCGGGAGGGCACCCTCCTCAAGCACAAACTTCTCTACGACGAGCCGGCGACCCTCGACGAACTGTTGATCATAGCAGACAAGTACGCCACGGCCGACTCCTCCATGAAGACAGAAATCCAAGTTAACGCATCGGGCAAGGTGGCCCCTCAAGCTCCTCGGACCCCGGCTGGCGACACTAGCCGGCGCCAGCAACCAAACGACAACAAGCGTAAGGCAATGCAACCAGCTTCCACAAGCCGGCAGGTGGCAACGGTTGAAGATCAGCAGCCGGAGGGGCAGCCTCCTCCCAAGCGCCAGAAGGGTGGCAAGCCCAACTGGTTACCCGCCTTCTCATACGAGCATACCCTTGATGCACCCTGCAAATTCCACAGCGGCGCGAAGCCGTCCAACCACACGACCCGGAAGTGCCACTGGCTCACCAGGATCGCCAAGGGTGACGAACTCCAGCCTGCTCCGCCAGCCGGCCCGCCCCCTCCTCCTCCTCCTCCTCAGCAGCCGGCGGTTCGTCCAGTCGGCGCAATACAAGATGAATACCCTGAGGAGCACGGAGCCTATGTCGTGTTCACCAGCGTGGCCGACGACAGGCGCAGGAGATGGTAGCAGCAACAAGAAGTGAATGCAGTAGCATCAGAGACCCTCGAATTCATGCACTGGTCTGAAAAGCCCATCAGCCGGAGCAGAGCCGACAACCCGGAAGTGATGCCTAATCCTGGCTCCTATGCCCTAGTGTTGGATGCAACCTTTGCCACCGAGAGGCGAGCTGCTCGTTTTTCTCGAGTGTTGATAGATGGCGGCAGCAGCATCAACATCCTGTACAAGGATACCATGGAGAAGTTGGGAATCAAGCAGAGACACCTTCAGCCCAGCCGGACTGTTTTCCATGGCATTGTTCCAGGCCTTTCCTGCTCACCAATCGGCAAGACTCAGATAGATGTCCTCTTCGGGGATAAGAATCATTTCTGCCGAGAGCCAGTCTGGTTTGAGGTGGTGGACCTTGAGAGCCCCTATCATGCATTACTTGGTCGGCCCATGCTGGCCAAGTTTATGGCGGTCCCCCACTATGCCTACCGCAAGATGAAGATGCCGAGCTCCAAGGGAATCCTGACCATAGCAGGAGACTAGAAGAAGTCGTCCGCCTGCGTGGCAGAAAGCAGCCGGCTGGCCGAGTCCCTCATGATCGCGGCTGAGAAACGGCTCCTTGACCGAGTCGTGGCAATGGCAAGCAAGCAGCCGGAAATGTCACCCAACCCCAAGGAATCGGAAGCTGAGGGCTCGTTCAAGCCGGCCAAAGAGACAAAGAAGATACCCTTGGACCCGGAGCACCCGGAGAGGCACGCTGTCATAGGTACAAACCTTGACAGCAAATAGGAAGGCGAGCTCGTCGATTTCCTTCGTGAGAATCGGGACATCTTTGCATGGTCACCTAAAGACATGCCGGGTGTTCCGACGGATTTCGCCGAGCACAAGTTACATGTCCGGTCTGATGCCAAGCCAGTCAGGCAGCCCTTGCACCGTCTGTCAGAAGAAAGGAGAAGAGTTGTTGGAGAAGAGATAGCCCGACTTCTAGCACCCGGCTTCATCATGGAAGTGTTCTTCCCAGAGTGGTTAGCCAACCCGGTCTTGGTGCTCAAGAAGAACAAGCAGTGGCGCATGTGTATCGATTATACCAGCCTCAACAAAGTGTGCCCCAAAGACCCATTTGCCTTGCCAAGAATCGACCAAGTGATTGACTCCACAGCCGGATGCGAGCTGCTGAGTTTCTTGGATGCATACTCAGCATACTATCAGATTAAGCTGAACCCAGCCGACAGGCTGAAGACCACCTTCATCACGCCGTTTGGAGCCTTCTGCTACCTAACAATGACATTCGGCTTGAGAAACGCCGGTGCCACCTTTCAGCATTGCATGCAGAAATGTCTCCTCAAACAACTCGGCCGAAACGCCCACGTCTATGTGGATGATGTTGTGGTGAAGATGGAGAAGCGTGGAACGCTGCTAGAGGACCTCAAGGAAACCTTTGAGAACTTGCGCCGATTTCAGATCAAGCTCAACCCGGAAAAATGCGTCTTTGGAGTACCAGCCGGCCAGCTTCTTGGCTTTCTAGTTTCAGAGCACGACATAGAGGATGGAAGTGCCCACCCGACTGCTGGACGTGCAAAAATTCACCGGCTGCTTGGCATCCATCAGCCGTTTCATCAGTAGGCTGGGCGAGAAGGCTCTTCCCCTATACCAGCTCATGAAGAAGACCACCTTTTTCGAGTGGAACGACAAGGCAGATGAAGCTTTTCTCCATCTCAAGAAGATGTTGACCACTCCGCCTGTCCTGGCGGCTCCGATTCCTAAGGAGCCCATGCTCCTCTACATCGCCGCCACCAGCTGGGTGGTCAGCACAGTCATAGTGGTAGAACGCAAGGAAGAAGGCAAGGCACTACCAGTCCAGAGATCGGTGTATTACCTGAGTGAAGTGCTGTCAGCCTCCAAGCAAAACTACCCCCACTACCAGAAGATGTGCTACGGCGTGCACTTTGCCGCCAAGAAACTGAAGCCATACTTCCAAGAGCACCCAATCACTGTGGTCTGCACAGCTCCGCTTGCCGAGATCATTGGAAGCCGAGATGCTTCAGGCCGAGTGGCCAAATGGGCCATAGATTTGGCCCCCTACACCATCTACTACCAACCTCGCACCGCCATCAAGTCACAAGCACTGGCCGACTTCCTCGTCGATTGGGCCGAGACCCAGTACCTACCGCCAGCGCCAGACTCCACCCATTGGCGAATGCATTTTGATGGTTCCAAGATGCGCACCGGTTTGGGAGCCGGCATCGTCCTTACCTCTCCCAAAGGCGACAAGCTCAGATATGTGCTGCAAATCCATTTTGCCGCCTCCAACAACGTCGCCGAATACGAGGCACTCATTCACGGGCTCCGGCTTGCCAAGGAACTCAGCATTCGCCGAATCCTGTGCTATGGTGACTCCGACTTGGTGGTCCAGCAGTCGTCAGGTGACTGGGACGCTAAGGATGCAAACATGGCGAGCTACCGGTTCCTCGTATAGCAACTCAGTGGATACTTTGAAGGGTGCGAGTTTCTCCATGTGCCAAGGAATGACAATGAGCAAGCAGATGCCTTGGCACGGATCGGCTCCACCCGGCAAGCAATACCAACCGGCGTCACCCTACAACGCCTCCTCAAGCCGCCTGTCAAGCCATCGCCAGAGTCAGATTCCATCTTTGTGCCGGCTCCTCCTGAAGCAGTCGGATCCGACTTGAGGACCCCAGCAGCCGACACGAGGAATTCGGCAGGCGACCCGGGGACTGCAGCAGCCGCACCCGGCCCGGGGACTTCAGAGCCCGGCTCGGGGACTGCAGTAGTCGGCCCGGGGACTTCATCGACTCAGCAAGTGGCAGCTGACTCCAACCCGCCGCCTCCCGGCCCAACCGCCCTCGTGCAAGTAGCAGTCCTAGCAATCGAAGAAATTGCAGCGCCTTCATGGGCCAAGCCCATCCTCAACTTCCTGGTGAACAAAGAGCTGCCGACTGATGAGATCACGGCCCGGCAAGTGCAACGCCGGGCAGCAGCATGCACCATAGTCAACAGAGAGCTTGTGAGGCGCAGTGTCACTGGTGTCTACCAGCGCTGCGTAGAGCCGGAGCAAGGCCAAGCAATCCTCAAAGATATTCATCAAGGTGAGTGTGGTCACCATGCGGCTTCAAGAGCACTCGTGGCCAAAAATTTCCGCCACGGTTTTTTCTGGCCAACTGCTCTAGAAGATGCCAAAGATTTGGTCCAGAAATGCAAAGGGTGCCAGAAGTTCTGCTCACAGCCACATCAGCCGGCTTCTGCACTCAAGACTATCCCCATTGCCTGGCCCTTTGCTGTCTAGGGCCTGGACATGGTGGGACCATTCAAGACGGCGCGCGGCGGCATGACTCATCTGCTTGTCGCGGTGGACAAGTTCACCAAGTCGATAGAAGCAAAGCCAATTAAGAAATTGAATGGTCCGACTGCCGTGACTTTCATCTCCGACATCACCATCCGGTATGGCATACCACACAGCATCATCACCGACAACGGCACAAACTTTGCCAAGGGTGCCTTGGCCCGTTTCTGCGCGACACAGGGCATCCGACTGGACTTAGCGTCCGTTGCCCATCCGCAGTCAAACGGTCAAGTGGAGCGAGCAAACGGCCTCATTTTGTCCGGTATCAAGCCCCGACTGGTCGAGCCTCTGGAGCGTTTGGCCGGCTGCTGGCTCGACGAGCTGCCGGCCGTCCTCTGGAGCCTGCGCACAACTCCGAACAAGTCAACCGGCTTCACGCCTTTCTTCCTTGTCTACGGTGCCGAAGCCGTCATCCCGACGGACATAGAATTCGACTCCCCTCGAGTCACCATGTACACCGAAGAGGAGGCAGAAGAAGCGCGACAAGACGTCGTCGATCTACTGGAAGAGGGCCAGCTGTTGGCACTCAGCCGGTCCACCATCTACCAGCAGAGCCTGCGCCAATACTACAACCGGAAGGTCAAGCCAAGATCCTTCCAAGAGGGAGACCTTGTGCTCCGACTGATCCAGCAGACAGCCGGCCAGCACAAGCTCTCAGCGCCTTGGGAAGGCCCCTTCATCATCAGCAAGGTGTTGGGCAACGACTCCTACTACCTGATCGACGCTCAAAAGCCTCGAGCGCGCAAGAGGGACGACTCCGGCAAGGAGACGGAGCGCCCATGGAATGCAAATCTCCTCCGAAGATTTTACAGTTGATGCAGTATGTACCACGCTACCTTTTTGTATTAAAGTACGAAGACTCCGGGCCCCCCGAGAAGAGCTCGGGGACTGCCCTCTTTTATCTATATGATAAGAATTATGCCTATGAATGTGTTATTTCATTTATGACGCCTGGCACCGGGTCCGACTAGTCGGCCCGGGGACTCGCCGCCTTGCACTATGTAATGCTTCCTGCAGCCGGACAAGTAATGTGTTGGCACTTAAGCCGTCTCCTGCCGGAACCCGCAACTCGCATAGCGACTGTCTGGTGGGCAGGAGTAAGGCAGAAAGGGTGCCCACATGAAAAATGGCTAAGGACCGAAAGCATGTACATAGTTCAAGCCGGCTTCCCGCCTCTACGACCGGCTGTTGAGCAGCCGGCCGGCCGGCTTCTCCTTAACTTGCTAAAACATTCTAATTGGCTAAGTACTTGCCTTCCCGAAGGTAGCTAAGTACTTGACCCAGACACAGTCCACAGAGCGGCTGTTCGGTTGGCAAGACGACAACTAAGGGAGGGCGGCAAAGGAAAAAGGCCAAGGAACAGAAGGCAGGAAAATATAGGACCGGCAAAAATATTTACACATCAAAGGCCCTTGGCCAACATTCAACAAAGTTTGAAATACACCCCGCGGGTGGAATTGTGCAAAGTTAACAAGTTCGTCGAGACTGATAAGCAGGTAAAACAAAAGATAAACTGCCAGCCTAGGGAGCAGCAGACGGGTTCGGTGGATCGGAGGAGTCGGTGGCGCCGGTTGGTGGAGCGGCCGGCTGGTCAGTCCCCGCTTGGTCGCCTCCAGTGGCAGCCGGCTCGCCCGGGCGTGGCTCGTTGCTGGAGGCGCGGTCGAGCTGAGGTTGGCCGTCTGCTCCGACCTCTGACGCCTCCTCTTCGCCTTCCTCGCCGATGGAGTCGATCACCTCGGCCGAGTCCTCGCCGTCCTCCGGGTTCAGCCCGAACCATTCTGGTAGCGCCTCGGCGCCGTTCTCGGCCCGCTCTGGGATGAAGACACTGGTGTCGGTGTACTCGGCGATTGCCGCCGCGCGCTTGACAAGGTCATCCTCTACTGCCACCAGCTCCTCCTGGGCCTCCTGCCGAAACGTGGTCAACTGGGCTAGATTTAGCCCAGGGTACCACGCCTTGACAAACTCCAAGGCCCGGCGCGCTCCAGCTCGGGCCGAGGAGCCCTTCCAGGCCTCAAGACGGCTGGCCGCCACCTCCAGCCAGTCGGCAGTCCGACTGGGAGTGCGCGGTGCCGGCATGTCCGGCCACAGGGTGGCGATCGCCTGGGCGCCGACATGCTGAAGACGGCGCAGCATCCGGTGAGCCGGCCGAAGATGGGCCTCGATGCTCAGGAGCTGCTCGCTAAGGGTTCGGGGGCGTTGGCAGCAATCTGCGCACCTTCCGCCCTCCGTCCTTCACGATCAGCTTCAATGGCCTGATTGGCGACGTTAGAATGACCAGGGAAGAAGTCTGCCAAAACAGAAAGCAAAGAGGCAAAGCTAGAGACGAGAGGCCGGCTCGACCAGCAGCCGGCAGCTCAAAGAAGGAAAAAGAGGGAAGCTCACCAACAACTATGTCTTCAATCTCGTGAAAGCCGGAAGTCAGCATCGCCTCCTTGTCGGTCCAGGCGGAGCATTCGGTCGCAAACTCAGCAAGGAGGCTGGTCTCCTTGTCCTCCGCCTCCTTCTGGACCTTCTTGAGAAGCTCCGCCTGCTCCGCCAGTTGCGTGACCAACCGGTCACGCTCTTCAGCCAGCTTGCCGCACTCCACCTCCTTGGCACGTAGCACGGTATTGGTTTCGCCCAGCTGCTGCTGCAGGGTGGCGTTGGCCTCAGCGAGAGCAGAAAAAGAAAAAGGCGTCAGTAACCAGCAGATAAGAAGCACAGTTGCCGGGGAGATCCGGCCCGACTGCTGAGCAGTCGGCCTGATTCTCGGGGACTACAGCCCGCGGGTGCGCCAGCGCCCCCGCGGAGAAAGAAGTCGCCGCGGCCGAGCCCTTGGGTTTCTTCGGCCGGCTGCTAAACAGGCTCGGCGCGGCCCTGCGCTTGTGCGCACCACCTCGGGCTGCCGGCGCGGCAGACGAGCTCGCGCCCTGCTGGTCGGTCCCCGGCTGGCGGCGCGGGACGACTTCCCCCGCATCGTGGTCGGGCCAGTCCTCGAGGCCGGCCCCGAGCCCTGGGCCACCTGCTTCGCCGCCTCCTCCCTCGGTGTCGTCCTCCAAGGCCGCCGCCCCCAAGTCGGGGTCATCCACATCGCTCTCCGCTCGGTCGGGGAGGAATTGACGCTCCAGCCCCGCGGCGCCGGCGGCCGGCTAGAGGAGGGGGCTCTGTTCAAAGGCCGATTGGTCAGGTTGGATAGGCAGAACTCGGCAACAAAAAAGATAGAGAAAAAGAAAGATTACTTACCATAGGCGGGGGGTCGGCGCGTGAATACGGCTCCTTGCCGAACCGCCACTCTTCCGTGAACTCGCAGTTCGCAAGGTAGTTCACCATATGAGCTACCTCTGCGTGAGGCATCTCCTTGGTGCATAGCCAGCTTGGGTCCCGATGCCCGCTCATCTGACAGATCATGTGAGGGCGGCCCTGGAGCGGGAGCACCCGGCGCGCCACGAAGGCAGAAAGCAAGTCGGGCCCGGTCAGGCCCTCCGACTGTGTCAACACTCGGAGCCGCGCGATTGCGGCGGCCCCAGAAGGCGACAGTGTCCTGGCCCGGTACGACCAGTTGCGCCGCCTCCCAGCCGGCGGGCCGGCTACGTAAGCCGGCAAGTTGACCCAGTCGCCCTCCGGGAAGACACTCTTAACGTAGAAGTACGACCGCTACCACATCTTCACCGACTTGATCAGCGTGATGGGAGGAAACGGATTTTCGGCCGCCGGCCTCCGCACCGCAATGAAAGTGCCGCATTGAGCCGGCACGCCCGCAACGAGGGTGCCGAGCTTGGTGTAGAAGAACTCCCCCCAAAGCTCGATGGTGGGGAGGACGTCGAGGAAGCCTTCGCACAGAGTGACGAAGGTGGATAGCAGCACCACCGTATTCGGGGTGAGGTGGTGCGGCTGAAGATTATAGAACTCGAGGAAGGACCGGAAGAAGCCGCTCGCCGACAGGCCGAGACCGCGCAGGCAGTGCGAGCGAAAGACGACCCGCTCACCCTCCTCCGGCGCCGGCGAGATCTCCCTCTCCGGCGCGAGGCAGACCTTCACGTAGTCTTTGCTGGGCAGCCGCCGCGTCTGGCGGAGGAAGTCGATGTGGTCTTCATGGACTTCGGAGCCGTCCCATGCTCCGGAGCGCACCATGGGGGGCGTGAGGTTGACAGACGAGCTCATCGGGGACGAGCAGCGGCAGCGCCCCGGCGTGGCTTGGAGGTGCTGCGGTGAAAGGAAGAAGAAGGAGGCAAGAATGGGGTGGAGGGGCGCGCGTGCTCCGCCGCTCCCTCTCCTCCCCCTACTTATAGGCCTACGGGCTACGAAGCCGAGGGGGCGATCGTGGGATTTACAGTGCCCACGACCCCACACCCCCACATTTATCGCGCGAGTTACTGCGCGCAGTAACTCCGTGGGGAAACTCAACCACCCACCTCGGCCGCAGCGGATCCGCTCGCGTGCCGAGGCCCGGTAGTGGCGGGCCCCGCCCACAGGCGCGTCCCATCGCGCGCGTGGGCTGGCAGACTGGCCCGCCCGTTGGACGCCACGTGGCATGCCCACGACGGGCGGCGGCCTGGAAGCTTAGCAAGCACGCCACCTGGTTCCCGCCGTCGCATTTAAAGTTTTGGATAAGTCAGGCTGGACGAGGCCGACTCCCGCCAGGCGGCTCGGCAAAAGTCGGACGAAGCTCCACCTCAAGCACTCGGAGAAGGAAACTACTGAGGCTCCTTGGCTGCTCAGCCGCGGCACCTCACCAGCTTCGGGGACTATTGTCGGAGTAATGGGCCACGGGTAGGCTAACCCGAGTCCCTGAACCTTCCAAGACATCGGGGCTGGCTGCCCCCCTCAAGGCATCAAGACGAAGTGCCGCCTTCTGGTGGTCGGCTGGAGGAATAGCCGGCTGCCCGTAGACGGCCGAGTTCCAGAAGCCGGCATCAAGACAAGCTGACTCCTAGTAGGCGGCTTCCAGAGAAGCCGGCCCCTAGCAGTCGGCCCGTGGCGCCCACAAAGTCTGCACCCTCATCAAGAAAGACAAGACAGGGAGTGGCTACAGTGTAGCCCATCCCTCCCAAATCCAGGGATGGGTGTGGCCACAGTGCAACGTACAGGCCTCTCTGCCCGGTGCGACACTATTGCCACTCCACCCCTGACGTCACCACAGGCGGGCGGAGCCCTGCTCCCACGACGTCCTGTCGGTACGGCCTGCAGGCGGCGGGCCCTACCAGGCGGCGAGGGCCCGGAAGGCAGCGGAGGCCAGACCAATCGGACCTGAGGAAGGCCGGCTTCCAGCAGGCGGCCTATTCCTCCCTCGGGGCCAGTGCGACATTAACCAGATGAGATGCGGAGTGGCTACAGTGATTTCCCACCAGGCGGCGGGACTGTAGCCACGCTCCCCTGACCAAGCCCGCGTCATTAGCGTCACGGCTACAATGATCAGCAGCCGACAAGACCCGCGAGCGGCGGAGGCGGCCTGTCGGCTCCGTACCAGACCAGTCGGCGGGGCCCACCAGGCGGCGGGCCCCAGCAGCCGGCGGAGAAGCCGGCGACCAGAGAGACTGACAACTAGGTCCTACACCCGGCCAGATTACCATTGTACCCCTGGGGGGTAGGCCTTGATAAACCCCCAGGGCACCCATGCAAAGGGTTGGAACCTGTTAGAATTAGACCAGCACCTAGGGGAGAGGAGAGCAAGCCTTGCCTTCTTCTACCTCTAGCATACAGCTCGAGGAGCACCATTGTACTCACTAGTGCCTTAGTGATCGTGCGGAGACCCCGCAGAGTAGGACCAGGGGTGTTATCTCCTAGGAGAGCCCCGAACATGGGTAAAGTGCGCCGGCGTTCATGTCTACGCCTCATCCCGCTTCCAGGCACCGGCGACGTTCTACTCGCTCCCACCATGATAAGCCATCCTTTGGCATATGTCGCACCCAACCCCCGACACATGGCATAATTCACATACATGTTATCTAAGTAATCAAGATCGCATGATTGAATTCACATATGTGATTTATATGCTAAGCAGAGGGCATTCGCATATATGATGTGTGAACTAAGAACATGGTGTTGAATATTGTGTATATGATGTCTAAACTATGCAATGCAAGACACCACGTGCGTGATATGAGCAGTATAACCGTTCCAAGTTAGAGTATACACCTCGGTGGGGGAATAGGACTAGTCATCTGTCTCTGAATCCATCTCCGAGGAGCTATCGAGACCCAGCAAGAGATCTGTGTGATGCCCGGATAATTAAGCTACAGTAATTCCCTGCTAATGATGCCACATCATCATGGTTACTGTTGATAAGCTCATGTTGATTTAAACCCTGTTCAAATTCAAAATCAAGTCAAACTCAAAAGTTTTCAAATGTCTAAAATAAAATGTTCATCTTGTGGCAAATTTTCATTTGTTAATATTGGTTGTGAACCAACATTTTTAGTAAGTGTTTAAATGCCCTAGAGTAATTAAAACCGGGGCCTAAATAGTAAGTTAATTGCTTTTCTTTAAAGCGATTCCCTTGGCTCTCTCTAGGCGCTCCCTAGGCGCTCCCCGCTGGTGGCCACTCCGGCCCCGGCGGCCACCCCTCCGCCCGCCGGCTGCCACTCCGGCGCCGGCGGCCACCATCCATCCGTCCACCTGGCTGTCTCTAGGCCCTTTGTGGGTAGTTTTTTGGCCCTGCATGGCCATGGATCCTCCCTCTCTCAACTTTGCTCGAGGTAAAGATTTTCAGCTCTCTATGAGACAAAAGTTTGGTCATCCGGTGGTGTTTTCACCTAGCTTTCGTCAACGTGAATTCACTTTGGTGGTTTCCTTTTGCCGTGCTCGATTTCGGTTGGATTGTCACACAGTCAGTGTCCCGTTGCAATCTTGCTTTGGTGGTTATCCACAGGGGTTTCGTGTGCTACATCTCAAGGACAGATCCTTCAAGTTTTCGGTTGCCTCCAAAGCAGTGGGTTTTGAAATTTATAATCAAGGGCGGGTGGTTGAGAAGGATTTTGAGTTAGTGTTCAATCTTTGGGGTTTTGGAGGTCCGAACTGGTTACGTGAAGAACAACTTTTTTATCGCGAGGAAGAAGCTTCTTGGACTTTGGTCAGGTCTGGATCACGCCCACGCTCCGCCGCCGGTAGTTTTTCCGGCGATCAACCACGGCAGTCGGTTTTTGCTCGGTTAGCGAAGTTTCCGACCGTCAGCAGTAATGTGGCCTCGGGCAATAATGTGCACTCATTGCCCATTACTCACTCTTCGGGCGAGGATCTCGCTGCGGGTTCGTCGGGCGGGAATCTGGCTCGCTCAAATTCCTCTTTTCAGTGCTACGCATGTGGCAAGTTGGGCCATTTTGCTAAGGAGTGCAATGCCTTTCGCCTACCTGGGCTTTTTCCTTACCTCCGGTTTGACACTTTCCCCAGCCCATCGCCTGAGGCCTGGGACCTAGATGCGGTCCATGACTGGTTCCAATCAGTTGGCCCAGCCCGCGAGCCTCCGCTCGTTTCCTCTTTTAGTGAGCTTTGTTTGGGATCTTTTCCTAATTTCCAGCCTCGTCGCCCCCTTGCCTCCTCAACTTCTCCGCTCTGTTCCTCTGTCTCACCTCTGTGCACAAGCTCTGCTTCTAGTGCTTTGCGCCTCCCTTCGCCGGTGATCTCGCGTTCTTCGGCGACGCCGATGGCCAACATCCCGATCGACCCACGCCCCTTTGTGCCACAAGGCTTCAACATTCAACAGGTTCCTGGGCGCAATGGTGTGGCTCGGGTGGTGCTTCCGCAGCGCCCTCGTCGTCATGAGGACTGGGCGATTGCGACCATCCACCCTCTCCCTGCAGATGCTCCGTTCCCCAATGTAAGAGATGTTCTTGAGGATTTTATTGTAGAGCATAGACAGCTGGGACTGCGAGATATCCAGCGGTGTCCGTTCGGTGAAGCATATGTTCGTCTCGCGCGGGTTAGGGATAGGGACAAGTTGGTCCTTGATAGCCCCCACGAGTTTGGAGATGTGTTCATTAGCTTTGCGAGGCATGATGAGGGAAGGAATCACAGGAGGGTTCATCTTAACAGAGTGGTGTGGTTGCTTCTGACGGGAGTCCCTTTTGATTTCCGCACCACTGAAGATCTTGCTTGTGCTGTTAGTAAGTTTGGCCGCATGATTTCCTGGGACAAGGAGGACGATCACATGGGTCGCATTGTGGTCAAGGCAAGAGTTCTGAACTTGGATACCATCCCAAAAAGTTTGCGTTGGTCTGAAGGGGATGAATTTGAGGGAGACGGCTGGTCTTCCTCCATCGAAGTGCTGGCCAGTGAGCTCCTTGGTGGAGGACCTGCAGATGAGGATCCTTTGCCTCCTGCTAATGAGGACCCGCACCCTTTACCCGAGAATGCTGTGCCTGCTGAGGGTTTGCATGTTGTTGCCGCCATAAATAATGAGATGGATGTTCAGGTTGCTGCAAACTGGGATAATTGGGACGATAACCATCAGCATGTTCCTAATGCTGAGTTGGAAGATCTGCTGGATGCTGTACAGCAGGAGGAAATGGCCTGGGCAGATGGTGAGGAGCTGCTTCCAGCTCCCAGTAATAGCAGTTTCTCTTCAGGCATGTCTTTTTCTGAAGGAGACAATTCTCATATGTTTTTACCTTCAGCTACTGTGGAAGCCATTCATGCTAGGGCTGATATTCCTGCAATTGCCCAACCTGATGCTGTTGTGATGGCTACTGGACTGCAGAACATAATTCAAGCTTACCAGTCAGATGATGAGGAGCCTCCTGTATTGCAGGAGCAAAACCAGGAAATGGTTGCTTTGCATGATCAGCCTCCTCCAAATCCACTGCAACATGTTGCCCCTCTTGCAGCACAGGCTGCTCCTGATGTTTCTCCTCCTTTGGAGGTCGCTTCTGACCAACCTGCACTTCTGGAAGCAGCCTTGGAGCCTGTCATGTTTTCTGATCTTCCTATGACAACTGCTGGATCTTCAGCTCAAGTCTTGAAAGACAATGCTGAACATGTTATTACTGCTAGAGGAAGTCTACAGCCTGTGGAGAATTTAGAGGACCTCCAGTCAGGTCTCCAAGGTAACTGGGTTAATCAAATCAATGATCACTTTAACATGGCACCTTCCCTCCTTGGTCTGAAAAGTATTCAGATGGCTGCCACTGCTAACACTGAACTATCTGTTTCTGAAGAAGGCTTGTTACTGTGGAAGCAGCACTTTAAAGAGCAAGCATTGGACAACAGGAGCTCTTTCTCTACCAACATTCCTGTAAGTTGGTTTAATTTTATTGTCCACTTGCTCCTGTCCCCTGATAAGTTTTCCTGGACTGTCAATATGTTAAAATCTGGAATGTGGGATCTGTTCACTGCTGTGGAAAATATGGACCAAGCTTTTCTGTTCCATATACCTGACAAATGTCCTACCTCTCATGCACCAATCTGTCAGGTCATGGAGGAAGGTGTACAGGACAAGGGTAAAGAGAATATTGGGGTAGCTGCAAATCTGCATGATGTGGAGTCACAGGCCTTGCTGCAACCTTTTGGCCAGGAAAACTTAAGGAAGAGGAGAAGTGGAAAAACTCCACTTGTGGAAACAGAGGTAAGAAGAAGTGACAGAATTAAGAAAGACAATGCTGGTTACAAGAGAAATTCTTGCCCTAATAATAATTGCTTACCTTGCAATGCTGCCCCTCCCATCATCAAGAAATCAGTTGTTAAAAATCTCACTGCCTCTTTCTGTAAGGTTTCTGAGGGGGAACTGGAGGACATGCTGGCCAAGAAGCCCAAGAGAATGGATGAGGAGGTTTTGGACAAGGTGCCCTTGGCCAAAGGAGAAGGACATGCTACCACCTCTTCTTAATGTTTAGGGACCCCTCTTGGAGTGTTGTGTGGTGGGATTGTGTCTGTAGTCCCACACCTCTTAGTTTGTTGCTGCTTTTGCCAACTGTAAGACTTGGGTCTTGGTGCTTTCTGAACCTTGTATGCCTGTGGCTGTACTTTCCTGCTAGTCTTTTCATGTGTCATCTTTGGTTGCACTGCTGGAATTATGTTCTGTTGTGGATCAGGGCATTATGCCAGCTTCTTCCCTTCTTGGATGATGATCAAGTGGTGGTGCTTGCTCTCTGGTACAAAATCTTTTTTTGTTTCCATGAATAACAACAACAGAAACTGGAATATCTTAAATTGGAACATTAGAGGTATGAATTCTGAGGACAAATGCTTGGCTTTAAGACAGAAGATTGATGAGAGTGATTGTAATATTGTGTGCCTTCAAGAAACCAAAAGAGAGACCTTTGACACTGCCTACTTAAAAAATTCTGCCCCTCTAGAATTAATAACTTTGCCTTCCTCCCCTCTGTTGGAGCTTCTGGGGGGCTTCTTGTGGCCTGGAATGGCTCACAATTCTCTGGGGAGATCATTGCACAAAACAGGTTCTCACTTTCCATGCAGTTCACCAGTTTGCTTTCCAATCAGTCTTGGATTCTTTCAAATATCTATGGCCCATGTGATCCTCAAGACAAAATGGAGTTTATTCACTGGTTTCTAAATATTCACATGCCTGATGATGTTGACTGGATATTAATGGGTGATTTCAACCTTATGAGGGCTCCATCAGATAGGAACAGACCTGGGGGAGATGTTAATGATATGCTTATGTTCAATGAGGCCATTAGTAACCAAGGTTTGGTTGAATTACCTTTGCATGGTAGAAAGTTCAGTTGGAGTAACATGCAGCATGATCCTTTGTTGGTCAAACTTGACTGGTTTTTCACTTCTGCCTCCTGGATGACTTCTTTCCCTAATACAATTGTACTACCACTTGCAAAACCTATATCTGATCACTTGCCCTGTGTAATTAAAATTGGCACTTCTATCCCAAAGGCAAGAGTATTCAGGTTTGAGAACTATTGGCTGCATCATTCTGATTTCAAACAAGTTGTTGCCTCTGCTTGGAGCATCCCAGTTGGAAACCTTGATTCTGTTAAGTCTTTGAATGCTAAGTTCAAGATTTTAAGAAGAGCTTTGAAGCTGTGGGCTAAATCTCTGTCCTGTCTGAAATCTACAATTGCAAAGTTAAATGAACTACTCTTCATGTGGGATTTCTTTGAGGAATTTAGAGAACTGGATACTCATGAATGGAGCTGCAGAGCTATTCTTAAAGAACAACTGCTTATTTTACTGAGGAACCAACAGATTTATTGGAAGCAGAGAGGGAAAATCAAGGGGGTGAAGTTTGGAGATGAAAACACAAAAAATTTCACACAAAAGCTTCCATCAATTACAGGCATAACCATATTGCTATTCTTCACAATGAGGACCAAATGGAGATCTCAGATCATGCTGGTAAAGCTGCTATTCTCTTGGATGCTTTCAAGAAAAGAATGGGCACATCCCAAGAAACCACAATGCACTTTGATCTGGTTCTTTGTATGGGCAGAGACAGCATTCAGATATTTTTGCTAATCTGGAATTGCCTTTCACTGCTGAAGAAATTGAAGCTGTTGTCCATGCTCTCCCAAATGACAAGTCTCCTGGCCCTGATGGTTTTAACAATGAATTCCTCAAGTCTTGTTGGGATATTATTAAAGAAGATGTGCTCAAATTCATTTATGATTTTCATGCAGGGCACATCTCCCTTGAGAGTTTGAACACTTCTTTTATAACTCTCATTCCAAAGGGTAATTCTCCATTGACTGCAAATGATTTTAGGCCTATCTCTTTACTGAACAGCTGTCTGAAAATTGTTACTAAGTTGCTGGCAAATAGACTGCAAAAGGTGATTCTGCAATTGGTACACATCAACCAATATGGATTCCTTAAAGAAAGATCTATTCATGACTGTTTGGGGTGGGCTTATGAGTATTTGCACCAATGTCATAAGTCAAAAGAGGAAATCATTGTTCTGAAATTGGATTTTGAAAAGGCTTTTGACACCATTGAACATCAGGCTATGCTGGATATTTTAAAAGCAAAGGGCTTTGGGGACAGATGGCTTACTTGGATCAAATTATTGTTTACTTCTGCATCTTCTGCTATACTACTAAATGGTGTTCCTGGAAAAAAATTATTGCCTTAGAGGTGTAAGGCAGGGGGATCCTCTGTCCCCTCTTCTCTTTGTGCTGGCTGCTGATCTACTTCAGACAATTCTCAATAAGGCAATGCACCTGGGTTTGGTAACTTCTCCCTTGCAAGTAGAGTCATGCCCTGATTTTCCAATTGTCCAGTATGCTGATGACACCTTGGTTATTCTGCAAGCAGATGCAAAGCAATTACATTGCCTCAAAGCCCTTCTCAATACTTTTGCTGATGCCACAGGCCTGAAAGTGAACTACAATAAATCAAGTATGGTTCCAATAAATGTGCCAGAAGAGAAGATGGAGATTTTAATAAATACTTTTCATTGCAAGAAGGAATCTTTTCCAATCAAGTATTTGGGAGTACCCCTAGGCCTCCATAAGCCTACTGTTGAACAATGTTTTCCCCTTGTCACAAGACTGCAGAAGAAGATTGTGGGTTTGTCCACCTTTATGACTTTGGCTGGGAGATTATTGCTTGTGAAATCTGTCCTCAACTCTTTATTGATATATCTCATGGGATGCCTTGATGTGCCTGTTACCATCAAAACCCAAGCCATAAAGTACTTGAGACATTGTCTTTGGAGAGGCCCTGATTTGGAGGACCATAGACCTGCCATGGTGGCATGGAGTACTGTGTGTAGACCTAAAAATCAAGGTGGGTTAGGAGTGATTGATATTTTTGTCCAGAATAAAGCATTGCTTCTCAAGAACCTGCATAAGTTCTACAACAGACACAATATTCCCTGGGTCAATCTGATTTGGGAATCTTACTACAGCAATGATTCTCTACCTGGTAATAGCTGGCTGGGATCTTTTTGGTGGAAGGCAAACCTTAAGCTGCTTGATAACTATAAATCCTTGGCCAGATGCAACATAGGTGATGGAAAGAGTGCTTATTTTTGGACTGATCTTTGGCACTCACACTGCTTGCAAGACATGTTCCCCCACCTATTCTCATTTGTGAAAAACAAGGATGCTACTGTTCACACCTTTCTCCAAACTGAATACTTAGAGGACCTATTTCATCTGCCTCTGACTGTGCAAGCTTTCCAGGAATTTGAGGCTATAGAGGACATCTGCATTACTTTAAGGGCCTCTGATACTTTGGATTGCACAGATACATGGAGCTACATCTGGGGAACTGAGCAATTCTCTGTGGCTAAGGCATACAAAGTGCTGATGGGAGTCAAAGTTGTGCCACAGCAGTTCAATTGGATCTGGAGCAGTTCTTGTCAGCCAAAACATAAGGTGTTCTTTTGGAGACTACTTCATGACAGGCTCAATACTAGAAATCTTCTGAGAAGGAAATCATTTCAGCTGGGCAACTATAACTGTGCTGTCAACAATTGCCCACAGGAAGAGACTCTCCAGCACCTTTTCTGGACTTGCCCTTTTGCTGCACAGTGTTGGGATCTGATCTGCCCTTCAAGACAGGCAAATGTTTCAATCATGGAAGCTTTTCTTGATCTCAAGCAGAAACTTCATGTTCCTTTCTTCATGGAGATAGTCATCCTTGCCTCTTGGGCTATTTGGATCTCCAGGAACAAGATGATCTTCCAAGCAATTCAACCCAGCATTCAAAGGTGGAAAGCCATCTTCAGAGAGGAGCTCTCTCTTCTCAGATTCAGAATTAAAAAGAGCTATGCTGGAGCATACTGTTTTTGGCTGGATAATCTTGTGCTGTAATCCTTGTATTTTCCTTAGTTGTTTAGTTGTTTTTTTCCTTTCTTTCCTATTTCTTTTGTTTTTCCTTCTTGGCTTATCTCAAGCCTTTTGTACTGTGGTTCCTTTCTGGGACTTTACCTTTTTTTAGATTAATATAAAGAAAAAATTGCAGTGGGGTTTTGCCCTACTGTGTACAGTCAAAAAAAAGTTAATTGCTTTTTAAATTATAAAAACAAAAAGGGGAGAAGCCCCCCCGTGCCCCCTCTGGGCCTTGGCCACCCGGACTAGCAGGCCCAACTGGTCCAGCCCACTCCCACCCCCGTCGTCTTCTCCTGTTCCCCGAGCCGCGTCGCTACAGGGACAGGGCTCCCGCCTGACCACCTCACCTGCCACGCAGACAAGGGGATAAGGACGCCGACGCAGCGCCCCCTCGGGTTCCCCTCCCCACTGGCCCCTCGCTCTCTCTCCCACACCATCGCCCCCCTCTCCAGATCCCTCCTTGCCGAGCGCCGTCACCGCCGCCCCACCTCGCTCCACCGCAGACACCGACCGACCCTAGCCTCGCCGACGAGCCCGTAAGCTCCACCTTGGACTCTCCTTCCTCTCCGTCAAGCCGCGCGACCTAGACCAGCCCCGAGATCCGCCATCGACCCCGCCTTCAACTCGGGACCCGACGTCGTTCGCCGTCGATTCTGTCACCGTCGACCATCATCGAGCCCACTGCCGTCCCCTGCAGCTTCGCTGTGAGCTCCCCTTCCCATCTGCCCTCTTCTCCTCGTAGCTCATTGTAGCCGTCATTGCCGAGCGCCCGCAGCTTGCTGCGTGGACGCGCTCACCCCGCGCCGCCCGCAAGCGCCGCTGTCCCGCGAACTGCTACTGTTGTGCCTTGACCTGTGCCGCGCCTGAGGTCCCTCCCCTGCAGGCCGCACTCACTGCCTCCCGCGAGCGCCCCGTCCTGCCTGCTCGCCGTGCCCGTCTCGGCTGTCCGCCGGCTCCCCACTGCTCTGCGACGCCTGCTTTACCTCGTCGGCCGGCGCCCCGTTAGCCCCACGCCCGTGATGCCCGCTGGCCACCGCCTCCTGCCCCGCAGTTGCTTGCCGCGTCCCCGCAGCCCTCCCACGCCTACCATCAGCCGTTGGAGCCACGCTCACCAGTGCCTGGGCCGCCGCCTGCTGCTTCAGCTCTGCTTCGCTGCCCCGCGCCGTGCTCCCCTCCCCTAACCCCGCCGCCCTACTCCGGTCGTCGACCGCGCGGGCCCTGGCCGCCGGCGCCGGCGCCCTGCCGGGCTATGCTCGCACCCCTGGGCCTCCACCCCGTTTCGCCCACGCCCCGCTAAGGCCTATGGGCCACTGCCCAGTAGGCCCCACCGACCCCTTTTTCTAAAGAAGATTTAAAAAAATATGTAAAAAATTATATATACATATATATATATATAATTAATTAATTACTTAATCTTGTTTAATTAACTACTTAAGTTTAATTAACCTAACAACTAAACTAGGTTAAAGTGCTATTAGCTATTATGTGTGACAGGGGGCCCCACCCCTGTTGACCAGCCAAACATTGACTGGTCAACTGGGACCCCCTGGACCCATTGGTCAGCCCCTGGGTGCACTACACCGGGTGCACTTAGCGTTTTTGCTTTTTTTATTTCGAATTAATATAAATTCCAGAAATTCCAAAAAATGTTTAAAACTTTAGAAAATCATAATAAATAAACCGTAACTCGGATGAAAATGTTTTTTACATGAAAGTTGCTCAGAAAAATCCAATGAATCCGGATACGTGGTCCGTTCATCTGTCACATGCCCCTAGCATGCTGAACATGGAACCGTCCCCTCTCTTTTCATCTGTCCGGAGAACGTCAGATGCCGGAAAAACCCCTCCCGATGTTTTCCCTCTCCGTATGCAACGTCTAGCACTGCGTTAGTTCAGCCTAACACCGCGTATTACCATGTTATGCTTTATGATGCTTTGTTTGCTTTATATTTATTGTTTCTTCTCCCTCTTCTCTCCGGTAGACCCCGAGACCGGTGCTGCCCCTGTGATCGACTACGTCGACGATGACACTTCTTCCTTTTCAGCAGAGCTTCCAGGCAAGCCCCCCCTTTGATCATCCCGATATCGCCCATTCCATTCTCTCATGCTTGCATTAGATTTTGCTACTGCTATTGTTTGCTCCTATTCTGATGCATAGCCTGTCTTTTGTAACCTGCTTATTGTTACCTACCTGCTTATCCTAAACTGCTTAGTATAGGTTGGTTAGTGATCCACCAGTGACCCCCACCTTGTCCTTGTTGCCCCTGCTTCATCATCGAAGACCAGATCAACGGGATCGAAGACCAAGCCACGACACCGCACATCACTTTCCCCTGAGTTGCTCGACACTACTGGGTTACTATCGAGTGCCGAGGGTGAGACCTCATCAGCACTTCTGATGTTAACCCTGTAGTGTAGCTATTCGGTCGTGGTCATCGAGGGTGATTCCGCCTTAACCACTTCCGATACGACTCTGTCATACAACCCCTCAAGTGTGAACCTCCAGGGTGGATCCTCTTACGTTCACCTTGATGATTACATCGAGTGGAATCCGTCAAGGGTGATTCCTCAGGTTTTCCCCTTGGTGTTAGACACACGGTTACTATGGTTACTATGACTTTACACTGAAACCTGTTACTAAAGACGGGTCGGCCCTGAGGGGTACCCGCGCGAGCATATTTGCGAGTGATGAGGAGTCGGGTTGACCTGGAGGGTGCCCGCGAGATAATTACGAGGCGTGGCCGGGCATTCTTAGCCCTTACCACAAGTCCTCGAGACGGGGCGACGGGGTCACATCTTTCGTGAGTATCTGCTTGTTACCGCGTGTTCCTAATCCACTACGATCTGGATATTTGATCCGAGGGGCCTCTGGCCTGATAGCACTAACCATCACGTGGGCATAGTATGGGCGTTTTGCGTCGTATGCATCAGCCGAAGCTTAATAGACGTCAGCGACTGAGCGGCGCGCGCCGGGTTGGACTAGCAAGCACCTGCCTTTTTGAAGGAGGTAGCTAGGTCTGCTCACCGGCCGCGTACGCAACATGCAGGAGTTCCCGGGGCGATGGCCCATGACCCCTTGGGGCATAGGTTTAGTCCGGCGTGCTGACCTCTCTATTAAGCCTAGGTCTGGTTGCGGCGTATTGTTTGTTGGAGGCCGGGCATGACCCAGGAAAGTGTGTCCGGCTGGAGTTAATCGAGCGTGGTGGGTAAGTTGGTGCACCCTTGCAGGGAAGAAAACATCTATCGATAGCATTTCCTATGGTAACGGACACTCAGAGTTGTATCCCGATCGATACAACTAGAACTGGATACTTGAGGTGATAACTGGATAGTATGGCTCTGGGATTGCTTTCTCGCAGGGAGTCGAGAAAGGATCTCTGGCCGAGGTTGATAACACTACTACTACTTTACTTTATGCTACTCTTATCTCTCTTCTGATGCTGCAAGATGCTTGGTGCTGCTTGAAGATGCTAGTCTTCGATAGGCTAGGCTTTCCCCTTCTCTTCTGGCATTCTGCAGTTCAGTCCACAGATACTACCCCTTTTCATTGACACCGATGCATATGTAGTGTAGATCCTTGCTTGCGAGTACTTTGGATGTGTACTCACGGTTGCTTTGCTCCCCCTTTTCCCCCCTTTTCCATTCTTCTCGGATGTCGCAACCAGATGGTGGAGCCCAGGATCCAGACGCCACCTTCGACGACGACTGCTACTACACTAAGGGTGCCTACTACTACGTGGAGGCCGCCGACGACCAGGAGTAGTTAGGAGGCTCCCAGGCAGGAGGCCTTGCCTTTTCGATCGATGTTGCTTTTGTGCTAGACTTCTTAAGGAAAACTTGTCTAACTTATGTCTGTACTCAGATATTGTTGCTTCCGCTGACTCTTGTGTTTTCGAGCTTATGTATTCGAGCCCCCGAGGCCCCTGGCTTGTAGTATAAAGCTTGTATTATTTTTAATTTGTGTCTAGAGTTGTGTTGTGATATCTTCCCGTGAGTCCTTGATCTTGATCGTACACATTTGCATGTATGATTAGTGTACGGTTGAATCGAGGGCGTCACAAGTTGGTATCAGAGCCGACTGCCTGTAGGATCCCCCTTTCCAACCCTTGGCCGAAGTTGAGTCTAGTCGTCCAAATTTGTTTTACTAACTTGGCTGTGTGGCTTGTGGGCCCACGTCGCCATTGGGTGGTGTTAGTATCTTTTCTTCCTCGTCTATACTCTGGGACTCTGATCTCTCATCTATTCGGGTTAAAGATTTTACTAACTCTAACCTTAAGGTTCTTGTAACTACTTCCTCCCGGAGAGCCCCTCATTCCACATGGTCGCTTGGTGCACTAGAAGATTCCAAAGATACTCTTCGATGTTTTCCCGAGACCCTTGTGCCCTTCGCCGTTGCAATTCCCTACCACCGATGAATCCCTATGGATAGCCACATACACTTGCCGTCCAAACCTTCTTTTCCAATTGCTCTTGTTATTACAAGATACCCTGAAATACTTTCCGATATTCCAAAATCTGTTGCGCCTGCTGCCTTGCAGCTCCTTTCCGCAATGAATACATGTTCGAATAATTCCTCACACTTATCGAGGATTTGTTCATTCCTAGTTGTTCACGTGTTTCACAAAATACCTGAAAATGCTATCTGATCTTTCAAAATCCTCTGTAGCCTATTGTTCTTGATTCTCCTTGCCTGCTTGCATTAGGATTAATTCCATATGTCTAGCAATATTCTTTAAAATTCTTTGTGATTGTCATTCTGTTCCTATGGATTCAGCGTGTGTGCGAATACTCACAATCATCAATTAATCCTTGGGAATTTTCTTTCCGGCTTAGACATCCTTCCAGTTATGAGATGGTTCTTTCCCAATCTAGATTTGATCGGGTGCACCTCTAAGTCTATTCAATTTACTCATCTTTTGACCAGAGCCTCTGCTTCTGATCCTTCGTCTTGAAATCATAATTCCTTTGTACCCAAGCATCGAATCATTCAGACGTTTCTATAAGCCAATACCCTTGCATCCCCTTCATCTGATTGATTACCGATACTCACATCAATTCTGTCGTGAATCTCCAGATCCATTGCTGGGTTGTTATCCGACATTGTCCTTCACATCCAAAATCTTGTGAGTTTTTCCCTGATACATAATACCTTCGGTAAATTGTACCATCGGCTTTGACTTTGATACTGCTTTCGAACTCGTATCTTTTGCTCGGTTGATGGTTGTATAGATTCATAAAATTGCCCCGATGGGTTGAATTTATGCCTTTCATAATCCATGTGAACCCGAGAGTTCTCACGAGTCATACTCTTCTGGTGCTTCACCAGATAAATCTTTCGCACTACAATTTCTTCGAAAACGAGGAGTGAATGAAAGGTTATGCATTGAAGAAGTGGGAGTCGACCTTGAACCGTTGTGTTCATGCCCATGGACCCGATGCAGAACTTATCATGGAAGCTGCTCGTAAAAATAATTACCCCTTGTTATAAGTTCATCTGGTATCGGTGAATTGATCCTTCGCAACCGTGGTTCTGACCATGATTGTTCTTCTTTGGTCCCATTTCTTGGACAAGTTAAATCACTTGTCTTCTGCAGGTCAATACGCCTGCCCAACCTTTATTATGATCTACCTTCGAGTATTACCCCTGGTATCTCGAGGATATCATTCCATTGCACTACATCTTATGAACTTTTGATGGAGTACTACCTTACCCCGTCTTTGTCACTTCAAGGGTTCTGGGTTGTTTGTCAACTGAGAACACCGATAAGTGAATCGATTCTGCACTCTGATTCAATAACTCTAAGTAATTTTCGTTGCTTACGAGTTTAATAATCCTTCAAGTCATTCCTAGACTGGTCAGCTATGTCTTTATCATGCCAAATTTTAACTGTGCTACCTGGTTCTTCTTCCCGGAGCACAATTTTTGATGATGAGCTAAGCTTACGTCGATCTTCCTCGTCATATCGTTTCGCCTTGAACAACAAGCTTGATTTCGAGTTTGTGTCATACCCGTGGTTCCAATAACCTTTTGCTTTATCATTACTTTGACTTGATGTCGTCACCGATTGATTACATCTTCATGAAATCTCTCGACAAATGTGTCGTGATCATCATCAACATTCTGAGCTCTTCCAGGATATCGATTGAATTCATGATGAGAAATACCATCCTTGCCCCTCGATGATTTATGTTATCATCGACAACATTCTTGCCTCCCTCAACTCGAATTTGTTCATATAAATTTTGGAAATACATCCTTTTTGACATGTCAATGGATTTTTGCTGAAACCATCGACCACCTCCTCATCTTCCCTGATAATTTTTTTTGAGGTGTTCAAGTAATTCCCGATGGATCCTTTGTGTTCCCAATGTCCGACCATTACCTAATGACCATGTCAATGCTATCCAAAAGTATGGTTGTGTTACTCCGAACATCATTAAGAACATTGGAGGCGCAATGCTAAATGTTTCTTGATCAATTATCCAAACACCGCTGTATGGGTAAACATCATGATTCTCCTTACCCCATTAATTAAATGGATAAGTACTTGATGTCCTGTCATGTATATCATTCTCTGTTTGTTCTTGGGAATCATATACTCTAATACTTCTGTATAAGCACCTTTTCCTTTCCATTGGGCTGGTTAAACTAATAACCACATTTTCCTTTCCATTGTTTTGTTTAACCTTTCTTGTGATCTATATGATCTAAGCAGTAATAGTTCCCTGCTTATGTAAACACCTCGGTGTACAGTTTGTCAGTAAGACCTTGTTATTATCGCTGTTGACATTCCGGTAACCACCGATGGATGAGAACTTTGCCTATTGGTTTGCCTCGTTCAACGAGCAGGAAAATAGTTCTCTTCGTCCCTCGCCCTAGGTACCAACGTTGTTGGCAACATACCTGAGAGTCTATCATCTGACATGCCTTGCTATCGGCCCCCCTTTCTACTTTTAACCCACATGGTGGGCCCATAACCCACAGTTCCACAAGATCGAAACCTGAATCTCCTGTAAAACCTTGATTCTTAGATATTCTTTGCACTTGGCTTCGTAGGTAATTCACGAGCTAACTTCCTCACCATGTTTCACTCCGGTATCAGAGGCAACATTATTCTTCATTGCTCTGAACCCCTTCATCGCCTGTTTTAGGCATCAGCTGGATGCCTACCTGGTTGAAACTTGTTGAACCTCCTTAGAGCACTCTCGATATGTTTCCTGGTGCTTCTAAGATCTCCTTCCTTGAGATAACTATCGGATGCCGATCCTTTCAGACATCCGTCCTTATAGCTTCCCCTTTATTCCACCCTTAAATCTCGGGACGAGATTTCTTGTAGTGGAGGAGAATTGTGACGCCCGGATAATTAAGCTACAGTAATTCCCTGCTAATGATGCCACATCATCATGGTTACTGTTGATAAGCTCATGTTGGTTTAAACATCGTTCAAATTCAAATTCAAGTCAAATTCAAAAGTTTTCAAATGTCTAAAATAAAATGTTCATCTTGTGGCAAATTTTCATTTGTTAATATTGGTGGTGAACCAACATTTTTAGTAAGTGTTTAAATGCCCTAGAGTAATTAAAACCGTGGCCTAAATAGTAATTTAATTGCTTTTTAAATTATAAAAAGAAAAAGGGGAGAAGCCCCCTGCCCCCTCTGGGCCTTGGCCACCCGGACCAGCAGGCCCAACTGGTCCAGCCCACTCCCACCCCGGTCGTCTTCTCCTGTTCCCCGAGCCGCGTTGCTACAGGGACAGGGCTCCCCCCCGACCACCTCGCCTGCCACGCCGATGAGGGGATAAGGACGCCGACGCAGCGCCCCTCGGGTTCCCCTCCCCACTTGCCCCTCCCCACTGGCCCCTCTCTCTCTCCCACACCCTCGCCCCCTCTCCAGATCCCTCCTCACCGACCGCCGTCACTGCCGCCCCACCTCGCTCCACCGCAGACACCGATCGACCCTAGACTCACCGACGAGCCCGTAAGCTCCACCTCGGACTCTCCTTCCTCTCCGTCAAGATGCGCGACCTGGACCGGCCCCGAGCCCCGCCATCGACCCCGCCTTCAACTCGGGACCCGACGCCGTTCGCCGTCGATTCCGTCGCCGTCGACCCTCACCGAGCCCACTGCCGTCCCCTGCAGCTCCGCTGTGAGCTCCCCTTCCCCTCTGCCCTCTTCTCCTCATAGCTCACCGTAGCCATTGTTGCCGAGCGCCCGCAGCTTGCTGCGTGGACATGCTCACCCCGCGCTGCCCGCAAGCGCCACTGTCCCGTGAACTGTTGCTGTTGCGCCTTGACCTGTGCCGCGCCCGGGGTCCCTCCCCTGCAGGCCGCACTCGCTGCCTCCCGCGAGAGCCCCGCCCTGCCTGCTCGCTGCGCCCGCCTTGGCTGTCCGCCGGCTGTCGGTGTACAAAAGTAGGGGCTCTCCTTTTGACCCCTTTACTTGTGCACGGGCAGTCAGAGCCACACGCCGCAGTCGCGCGTAGCAGGGCAGAGGAGGGGAGCCAGAGAGAAGCCGAAGCACAAGACAACCAAGGCAACGCCAAGACCAGAAACACCAAAGAGCAAGAGGGCGAGGTGGACTACCCTTGCCGGGGGCAGCCTCCATGGCCCCGGCAAGAGCCTTGCCGGGGCAACTTTCCCAATACCAGCAGAGCGAGCCACCCTCGAGCCCAAGAATTCCAAACGCCGCCAACGACTACGTTGGAACCAAGGCTCGGGAGGCGCCTCTGTGGTGGCATGCAGATCTTTGTCAAGATCATAAACATGTAAGATCAGGTGAGGACCAGAAGACGGCGACCCACGGCGGGATCCTAGCCGAGGAGATCCACAAGACCCCCGGCAAGTGCCTTGCCGGGGACGACTGCGACGCCACGACAAGGCCCTTGCCGGGCCCCGACAAGGCCCTTGCCGAGGACATCAGCGGGGCCATAGCCAGGCCCACGTGGACCAAGACTCCACTGCAGTTTGCATGCAGCTGCCAGCCTGACCAGCTGAGCAGACACCTGCGTGGCAACATGCGGCTCCCAGCCAACTCACACGCACCTGCGTGGTGGCATGCAGATCTTCGTGAAGACCCTACCACCGCGCCACCTCAGATGCCTGCCTGCCTACATGGCACCGCATGCATCGCTGGCCTGGGCGCGTGTCGAAGCGAGGCGAGGCGGCGACGGACGGGACGGGCCTCGTTCCCGTCCCCGATAAAGCTAAGGGACACCTGAGCGATGCATTAAATGTGTCTTGTCCTGTAATACGAGCGATAAGCTCGCAGCACTGTAGACCTTTCCACCTGCAGTGTGCCATTGTGGCGGCCCCTTTCGACTATAAAAGGAGGCCCATGACATACTGGAGGGGGATTCGGCTCTTTTGGGCAAGTTACACCCCGTAGCTAGCTCAAGAACACAAGAACACTCAATACATCCACCAAAGCAGGACTAGGGTATTACGCATCTTCGCGGCCCGAACCTGGGTAAACGATCCGTGTGCTTCCTGTTAGACCTGCTCTTCTCACAACCCCGCGCCCCGCCAACCGTAGTAGGGATTCTTGTGATCCCATAGGTGTCGTTTCCACCGACATCTTTGGCGCGCCAGGTAGGGGGCGCAGTCGTGGGAATCTGGTGTAGCAGTAGCCTAGCGGTCCGCTGTCACCATGGCTTCCCAGGAAGAAGGCGACCAAGCTTGGCAGCACCATCTGCAGATGCGATGGACGCCCGTGCAACGACAGAAAAGCTAAGTCATGCCGAACTTTAAATATTTCCTTTTTATATAAGGTTATTCCCCTCGGAGATCTCATTCTTCGTATGGAAAACTTGCACGCAAAGGGGCCCTCCCGCAATTGGCAGCACCCTTGTTCTGTTTCGAGTCCGCTCAACAGCTCAAGCGGCCGCGTCGAGAGTGGCAGGGTAGCCTTCCGCAATTGGCAACACTCTCGATTCTGACTCGAGTCAAGCTCGATAGTTCGAGCGGCCGCGTTAAGGGCGGTAAGGTGGTTCGCCCGGCAGCAAGCACACCCGGAAGGCCATTGGGGATCCGTCCTCAAGACGCCGCCCTGGGTTTACGCGCCGGCAAGCCTACTCGATAAACGTAGGGTGGACATACAAAGAGAGGTTGAACAGGAAAATAACGTGCATCATATCAAAAGTACTGCAGAGTTATATTACATCAATTGCCACCGCAGTTCTAACTAAAGATAGAAATTGTCTTGGTCATGAACCTGCAGCGACGATAAGGAACGGGGTGCATAATCCCGGCGCTGGCCCTCCACCCTCTGAATTCTGTCGATGTCGCTGATGACGGGCTTGATACGCTCCTTGAGCGGCGCGAGGTTAGCATCCTCCGGCAAGCTCTCCAGCGCGGTGTCGAAGTCGAGGTCGGGATACCAGTACGCCACCTTGGTGAGGACCTTGGTCATGGCACCCCGGCAAAGTTTCCGGGACTCATCGGCCAGGGAGGCCGCCCGGTTGGAGTGAAGCTGCTCCAGGGCCCCGAGGACGCCCTCGAAGAACAGGGTCAGCTTGGCGTTGGTAGTCCCACTGCGCTCTGGGGCGTACCTCACATTTGGCATCCCCATGGTAGCCAGCTACATGGTGATCCTGCCAGCGATGTCCACGAGACGGCCGATCCAGCGGTTCACACCCTCCACGGAATCCTTGTGGTTGGCAGCTTCGTTCTTCCGTAGCTGCTTCTCGATCTCCATCTCCTTGGCCAGGGTCCCCTCCCGGGCCTTGGCTTCCGAGAGCATCTCCTCAAGACCCTCCAGCTTCAGCTTCAGATCTCGGATGGAGTCGTTGGCCTTGGAGAGCTGCTCAGCCTTGCCAAGGACTGCGCCCTGCGCCTCCACCAGGGCACCGTTGAGTGTGTTCTTCTCCTCAGCCAGCTTCAAGATCTGGTCCTTCAGCCCGTCCCGCTCCACCTCCAGCTCCTTCACCCTGTCGGCGTGAGCCAGAGCCTGGGCATCGAGTGCCTCCTTGTGCCTCTGCTCCAGCTCCTGGGTCCGCTGCACGACGAGCTTCTCCACCTCCTCATCCTTACTGCGGAGCGTTGCGGCAAGCTTCTCCTCACGCGCGGCAAGGTTCTCCTCCTGGGAGTTCAGCGTGGCCTGGTGCTGAGTTCGAGTGGCCTCAGCTGCGGCGGCCAGATTCTTCGCCGTCTCCTGGGCCTTCTCGATGTCGGCCTGCTTCATGGTGAGCTCCACGTCGCGCTTGGCCACCTCACGCTGGGCAACCTTCAGCTCCTCACAAGCCTGGCGGAACCAAGTCTGCGTCTCGGCGACGCGCGCCTTGAGGTCCGCCTCCGGCTTGTCCACCGTTGCCATCCTGGACTTGACCTTGTCCAGGCGGGCGCGATGGAGCGCCTGGAGCTTTCAGAAATTGGCGCCCATGGCCTGGAGAAGCCGCTCCTCCTGAGAGCCGTCGCCACCGGTGCTTGGTTCGTCAACAACCTCGAGCCCGGCGGTGGCAAGCACCTCCTCGTCGAACACCTCTCCCTCGACAGGCGCCCTGGAGCTCGACGCCCTTGGAAGGTGGACGAGTCGTCGCTCACCCTCAGATACCTGCCGGAGCCAGAGGCAGCGGAGGAGGAAGGTTGGTCATCAACCACCTCCTCCTCGGCAGCGGCCTTGCCAGCCTCCCCGGCAGGCCCCATGTCGGCCTCCTCGGCAGCAGCCTTGCTGGGCTCCCCGGCGGGCCCCTTGGCGGTGTCCTCAGTCGCGCCCTTGGCGGCCTCCTCGGCGGCCTTGGCGACATCCTCAATGACGGCGTCTATGTCCTCCTGGTCTGCCGACGGATGATCTGGACACCAAGAAGGGGATGAGACAAAGCCAAGACCAAGAGTCAGCAAGAAAAGAAAAAGAACAGGAACGGGAGGCGAACGGCTTACCAGTGCCGGGCTGGGAAGCAGAGGTCCCCTCCCCGCCAACATTTGGCGCCGAGGCGAAGCCACCGGCGCCCGAGTTCTCCTCCTCCTCCTCCTTGTGCATGGGCTCGGTGCTTGGCGCCCTTGCCGGGGACGCCCCTCGGGGCGGCATGGTCGATGGGGGCGGCGTGTTGGGAGTAGCCCTCTGTGGTTCCTCCTGCCGCTGTCCTCCTCCTGCAACCACGGCAAGGTCAGCACCAAGCGATCGTGCCCCCAACACACGTTGACGAGGGGTGAGTGATGAACTTATGCTGGGGGCTGTGCCGGGGGCTACTGTCCGGGCTGCTCACCACCACCAGCGGTGTGCCGGAAGTACCTGCCGGGGGCTGGCCACTCACCGAAGCCCTGGCCCTCTTCACCCTCTGGGCCAGCGTCTCCGCATCCCTGCAAAGAAGAAGAACAGGTTAAGACAAGCGGCACAGATTGAGGAGACGGAGATGACAAAAAGGGACGAGATACTTACTCATCCTCCACCTCCTCCTCTGCTGCTTTCCTCTTCCTCCTTGGGCTGAGGGACCCGAAGTCAAAGGTGACCTCCGCGTCGACGTCTGCCGGAGGAGGGGAGGAGGGCGGAGTCTGGACGCGCTTGGACAAAGAAGAGGCAGTCGCCCTCTTCTTCGCCACCGCGGCCTTCACCACCTTCTTTGCCGCCGCGGCCCTCGTCTGGCGCGCGGGCGCCTCCTGGGCTTGCCGGGGCTGCCCGACCCTACCGGGCCGGACCGGCTCGCCAGAGGTGGCCCGCCGCAGGACTCGCCCTCTCCCCGTGGCTAGAGGGTCGACAGCGTCGGCCTCCTCCTCCGATGACTCGTCGACCACATCTTCGACGAGAGGGGCCTCAGTGCCGGTGTTGCTGGCCTCCCCAGCGGCCTCCGCTCACTGGGCGAGCTCCTTCTCCTCCGCTTCCGCCGCGACCCTGTCCTCCACACCACCGGCGCTCCCGGCCTCCCTGACAAGCTCTGCCTCCGCCGCCCTGGTGGCGATGTAGTCCAGCTCCGCCTGGGCGGTGTCCTGGACGTGGCGCGACTCGTCGGTGACGTACCCCTCATGCAAGGTGTCGAAGAACTCCTGCACTTGAATTTCCTCTGGCTTGATCCAGTTCGGGTCAAGGCCATGCGCGTTGAAGTCCGGCATCATGGTGATGATGTCGGTCCGGCAAGAGTTGTTGCTCAGCGGGACCACTCCTGCCGGCAACTTAAACAAGGGCCCCTTGGCAACCTTGCCGGCCTTCGCGGTGGTCCTGGCAGCCTTGCCGGACCGCTTGACCTCGCCATCACGGTTCACGTCAGAAGTGGGCATGCCCCATCACCGTGAAGTTGTGGTCGAGGCCGTGGCGAAGCCTCATGATGTCGGCGGCGTTCGTGAAGAGCCAGGCCGGCCTCCCCTTGTTGTGCAGCGGAGCGATTCGGCGGTGGATTAAATCCGCCCCGATCATCTCAAGGGTGAGCCCAGCCTCGGCGAGGCGAAGAATCCTGGTGGTGGCGACCGTAAGCTTCACGTCGTCGGCATCAACATCGCTCCAGCCGCTCCGCCGAACCGGCGGCGCCTGGCGAACCCGACAGAAATCTTGTGGATCATCCTCCTCAATCCAGCACCATCGGCCCCGCCATTCTTCCCACCTCTCCTTCTGAGTGCCCTCCGGGTATGCCCCCTTGGACCGTGGGATCCAGGCGACGCAACCGGAAATGGCGCCCCCCGGTTGGATCCGAGGGAAGAAGTAGTGGTGGAAGAGCGTCGTGTTGGGATGCACCCCGGCGAAACCCTCGCAGAGGTGCGCAAAAAGAGCCATGCACGCCATGGCATTTGGAGTAAAATCCAGAAGGTGGAAGCCGTAGGTGTGCATGACATCATTGAAGAAACCGGAGAAAGGGGGGCAAAGGCCGCAAGAAAAGTAATCAACGAAGAACGGATACCGATTCGGGGCGGCCTCGGCATAATTGGCAGGGATGACGCGCGTGGCTGGATGCCCCGTCGTCTCTCCCCCCGTCTTCACCCCCCACAGGGGCTTGAAGCTGTCCCGGAGTTCAAACATGTCGACCGTTGAGGGGAAGTAGGCGAGCTGCGTCCGTCGCACCGCTTGCTCACTCTCCGGCGGCTCCGTCGCCCCGACATCTTTGGCCACTCCCTTGCCCTTGGTGATTTGGGAGCCATGGCGGCTGCAAGAACGAGGGGCGGAGGACAGCGAAGACGCAGCGGCGGCAAGCAAAGGCGAAAAGCTCGAGAAAGAGGACGAAGGGGGGAGGCGGCAGCTCTGAGATTGGAGAAGATGCAGGAAGGGGGGTAAAGTGAGCAGTGCGCCCGCGGTTATCCCTTTTTATGGGGAAGGCACGGGCCGCCTCCTTTCCCATAACTGCGACGTGACGCATGCGTGCAGAGACCACACGACGCATGACCCCCACGTCACGCACGACCCTCCACGTCGCGCGTTCAGCGTGGGTCGTGGGGAAGCGCAGCGGACGAAGAGTTACTGCAGTAAAAATCCTCCCCACCTGCCCGCGCACCGTTCTGGGCCTGGCCCAACAACGTGTCACGCTTATGTGTGGTCCAGGCCCGGGGGCTCTTGTCGGTGTACAAAAGTAGGGGCTCTTACTTTCACCCCTTTACTTGTGCATGGGCAGTCAGAGCCATGCGCCGCGGCCACGCGTAGTAGGGCAGAGGAGGGGAGCCGGAGAGAAGCCGAAGCACAAGACAACCGAGGCAACGCCAAGACCAGAAACACCAAAGAGCAAGAGGGCGAGGTGGACTCCCCCGGCAAGGCCCTTGCCAGGGGCAGCCTCCACGGCCCTGGCAAGAGCCTTGCCGGGGCAACTTTCCCAATACCAGCAGAGCGAGCCACCCTCGAGTCCAAGAATCCCAAACGCCGCCAACGACTACGTTGGAACCAAGGCTCGGGAGGCACCTCTGTGGTGGCATGCAGATCTTTGTCAAGATCATAAACATGTAAGATCAGGTGAGGACCAGAAGACGGCGACCCTCGGCGGGATCCTAGCCGAGGAGATCCACAAGACCCCGGCAAGCGCCTTGCCGGGGACGACTGCGACGCCACGGCAAGACCCTTGCCGGGCCCCCGGCAAGGCCCTTGCCGAGGACATCAGCGGGGCCACAGCCAGGCCCGCATCGACCAAGACTCCACCGCCGTTCGCATGCAGCTGCCAGCCCGACCAGCTAGGCAGGCACCTGCGTGGCAACATGCGGCTCCCAGGCCAACTCAGCACGCACCTGCGTGGTGGCATGCAGATCTTCGTGAAGACCCTACCACCGCGCCACCTCAGCTGCCTGCCTGCCTACATGGCGCTACATGCATCGCTGGCCTGGGCGCGTGTCGAAGCGAGGCGAGGCGGCGACGGACGGGACGGGCCTCGTTCCCGTCCCCGATAAAGCTAAGGGACACCTGAGCGATGCATTAAATGCGTCTTGTCCTGTAATACGGGCGATAAGCTCGCAACACTGTAGACCTTTTCACCTCCTGTGTACCAGTGTGGTGGCCCCTTTCGACTATAAAAGGAGGCCCATGGCATACTGGAGAGGGATTCGGCTCTTTTGGGCAAGTTACACCCCGTAGCTAGCTCAAGAACACAAGAACACTCAATACATCCACCAAAGCAGGACTAGGGTATTACGCATCTTCGCGGCTTGAACCTGGGTAAACGATCCGTGTGCTTCCTGTTAGACCTGCTCTTCTCACAACCCCGCGCCCCGCCAACCGTAGTAGGGATTCTTGTGATCCCATAGGTGTCGTTTCCACCGACACCGGCGCCCCACTGCTCTCCGACGCCCGCTTTACCTCGTCGGTCGGCGCCCCGTTAGCCCCACGCCCGTGATGCCCGCTAGCCACCGCCCTGCCCCGTAGCCACTTGCCGTGTCCCCACAGCCCTCCCGCGCCTGCCACTGGCAGCCGGAGCCGCGCTCACCAGTGCCTGGGGCGCCGCCTGCTACTTCAGCTCTGCTTCCCTGCCCCGCGCCGCGCTCCCCTCCCCTAACCCCGCCGCCCTACTTCGATCATCGACCGTGCGAGCCCTGGCCGCCGGTGCCGGCGCCCGGCTTCCCCGTCGCCCTGCCGGGCTATGCCCGCACCCCTGGGGCTCCACCCCGTTTCGCCCACGCCCTGCTAAGGCCTATGGTCCACTACCCAGTAGGCCCCACCGGCCCCTTTTTCTAAAAGAAAATATTTTAAAAAATATATGTAAAAAATAATATATAATTAATTAATTAATCCTGTTTAATTAACTATTTAAGTTTAATTAACCTGCGAACTAAACTAGGTTAAAGTGCTATTAGCTATTATGTGTATGACAGGGGGCCCCACCCCCTGTTGACCAGTCAAACGTTGACTGGTCAACTGGGACCCCCTGGACCCATTGGTCAGCCCCTGGGTGCACTCTGGGTGCACTTAGCGTTTTTGCTTTTTTATTATTTTCGAATTAATATAAATTCCAGAAATTCCAAAAAATGTTTAAAACTTTAGAAAATCATAATAAATAAACCGAAACTCGGATGAAAATGTTTTTTACATGAAAGTTGCTCAGAAAAATCCAATGAATCCGGATACACGGTCCGTTCATCTGTCACATGCCCCTAGAATGCTGAACATGGAACCGTCCCCTCTCTTTTCATCTGTCCGGAGAACATCAGACGCCGGAAAAACCCCTCCAGATGTTTTCCCTCTCCATCTGCAACGTCTGGCACTGCGTTAGTTCACCCTAACACCGCGTATTACCATGTCATGCTTTATGATGCTTTGTTTGCTTTATATTTATTGTTTCTTCCCCCTCTTCTCTCCGGTAGACCCCGAGACCGGTGCTGCCCCGGTGATCGACTACGTCGACGATGACACTTCTTCCTTTTCAGCAGAGCTTCCGGGCAGGCCCCCTTTGATCATCCCGATATCGCCCATTCCATTCTCTCATGCTTGCATTAGATTTTGCTACTGTTATTGTTTGCTCCTATTCTGATGCATAGCCTGTCTTTTGTAACCTGCTTATTGTTACCTACCCGCTTATCCTAAACTGCTTAGTATAGGTTGGTTAGTGATCCATCAGTGACCCCCACCTTGTCCTTGTTGCCCCTGCTTCATCATCGAAGATCCGATCAACGGGATCAAAGACCAGGCCCCGGCACCGCACATCACTTTCCCCTTAGTTGCTCGACACTACTGGGTTACTATCGAGTGCCGAGGGTGAGACCTCATCAGCACTTCTGATGTTAACCCTGTAGTGTAGCTATTCGGTCGTAACTTCCGATACGACTCTGTCGTGCAACCCCTCAAGTGTGAACCTCGAGGGTGGATCCTCTTACGTTCACCTTGATGATTACATCGAGTGGAATCCGTCAAGGGTGATTCCTCAGGTTTTCCCCTTGGTGTTAGACACACGGTTACTATGGTTACTATGACTTTACACTGAACCCTGTTACTAAAGACGGGTCGGCCCCGAGGGGTACCCACGCGAACATATTTGCGAGTGATGAGGAGTCGGGTTGACCTGGAGGGTGCCCGCAAGATAATTACGAGGCGTGGCCGGGCATTCTTAGCCCTTGCCGCAAGTCCTCGAGACGGGGCGACGGGGTCACATCTTTCGTGAGTCTGTGCTTGTTACCGCGCGTTCCTAATCCACTACGATTTGGATATTTGATCCGAGGGGCCTCTGGCCTGATAGCACTCACCATCACATGGGCATAGTATGGGCGTTCTGCATCGTATGCATCAGTCGAAGCTTAATAGACATCAGCGACTGAGCGGCGCGCGCCGGGTTGGACTGGTAAGCACCTACCTTTTTGAAGGAGGTAGCTAGGTCTCCTCACCAGCCGCGTACGCAACATGCAGGAGTTCCCGGGGCGATGGCCCATGACCCCTGGGGGCATAGGTTTAGTCTGGCGTGCTGACCTCTCTATTAAGCCTAGGTCGGGTTGCGGCGTATTGTTTGGCCGAGGCCGGGCATGACCCAGGAAAGTGTGTCCGGCCGGAGTTAATCGAGCGTGGTGGGTAAGTTGGTGCACCCCTGCAGGGAAGAAAACATCTATCGATAGCCTGTCCTACGGTAACGGACACTTAGAGTTGTATCCCGATCGATACAACTAGAACTGGATACTTGAGGTGATAATTGGATAGTATGACTCTGGGATTGCTTTCTCGCAGGGAGTTGAGAAAGGATCTCCGGCCGAGGTTGATAACACTACTACTACTTTACTTTATGCTACTCTTATCTCTCTTCTGATGCTGCAAGATACTTGGTGCTTTGAAGATGCTAGTCTTCGATAGCTAGGCTTTCCCCTTCTCTTCTGGCATTCTGCAGTTCAATCCACAGATACTACCCCTTTTCATTGACACCGATGCATATGTAGTGTAGATCCTTGCTTGCGAGTACTTTGGATGAGTACTCACGGTTGCTTTGCTCCCCCTTTTCCCCCTTTTCCATTCTTCTCAGATGTCGCAACCAGATGGTGGAGCCCAGGATCCAGACGCCACCTTAGATGACAACTGCTACTACACTGAGGGTGCCTACTACTACGTGGAGGCCGTCGATGAGCAGGAGTAGTTAGGAGGCTCCCAGGCAGGAGGCCTTGCCTTTTTGATCGATGTTGCTTTTGTGCTAGCCTTCTTAAGGCAAACTTGTCTAACTTATGTCTGCACTCAGATATTGTTGCTTCCGCTGACTCTTGTGTTTTCGAGCTTATGTATTCGAGCCCTCGAGCCCCCTGGCTTGTAATATAAAGCTTGTATTATTTTTAATTTGTGTCTAGAGTTGTGTTGTGATATCTTCCCATGAGTCCTTGATCTTGATCGTACACATTTGCGTGTATGATTAGTGTACGATTGAACCGAGGACGTCACAATCTGCTTCGATAGGTAGCATCGCCTGCTGTGAAGACCTTGTTTCCTTTGGCTTCACCTCGAAGCCAAGCCCGAGCGCGCCTTGGGCCCGGGGGCTACTGTCGGCGTTCTAGGAACGGGGGTCCCCAGACTTGCATGCCTGCGGCCCACGGCGTGGCTCTGCAAGCGGGCCCGTACGGCCCATCTTCACCAACATGCATTCAAGACCCTCGTGAGGCGGACGACACAAGACCTCCTTAGGAGTGGCCTCACCAGGTTGGTGCGCAAGGGGTGGAGTGTTCAAGGCAAGGCAAACCTCGCGAGGTTCTCATGACATGAGCCATGACGATCAAGGCCAGTCGGGCGCCAGTCCGCGCAGCGTCCTTGTTTCCTCTTTGGTGCTAAGGAAGCAAGCGCAGGCGCGGAGTACCGAGGCGTCAAGCAAAGGTTTCCATATCAGTGCAACGAGACCAAGACCAGCAGGACGGCAGGATGGAGGTCACCGTGGAGCCCAACGCGGCGTCACCACCAGAGCCTTTGGCAGGCGAAGACTGCTTTTGTCAGGATAAGCTGTACTAGTTGTCCCCTTTCAAATTGGCCGTTGTTGGCTCCCTTCCCGCTCGTTATTTGGGGAGAGGACCAGGGCCTCTATAAATAGGACTAGCCACCACCGTAGGAGGCAACTAATCAAGAGACAACGGAGCCTCAGGCATGTGATCTTGAGCCAACCCTTAGCCACACACCGAGCACAAGAACACCTCAACCTCAGGAGGCTATTCTTCCCCTTGTAACTGTTCATCCTCAGCCTGAGAGGCAATCCACCACCACCACACCGGAGTAGGGTATTACACCACAACGGTGGACCGAACAAGTATAAATCTTATGTCCTTTGTGTTGCGAGTTCGTCGAGTTAGTCCTTGAGATCTTAGCGAAGCTAGGACGTGGATCGGTAGGGGGAGATCTTCATGCGAACCCCAGTGTTCGAACCTTGAGGGTTTTGCCGGAACCCGTGATCCGACATTTGGCGCGCCAGGTAGGGGTGCGCGGAAGCTTCCCTTCCGTCGCTCCGCGTCCCGTCGCTTCATCGTCTCCATGGCGGACGCACGCCGCGCTCGCGCCGAGCGTCAGGCTGCCCTTGCCACCCGCGTTGCTCAGACGGCCCCTGTCGGCAGGCCACCCCGTCGTTCTCTGTCGCCTGCCGCCAACGCCGCCACCGGCCCGGTGGGGAATGAGGAGCAAGCATCCTCGTTGCACCCCTCGGTGCGGCAGGACGGCCGCACCGCCACTCCATCGCCGACTCCCGCTGGTTCGTCGTCTCACGCTCGTCGCGCTCCCACGGACGCGCGGGCCGCGCTCCTCATGGCGCACGAGCTCCTGCGCTACCGCCCAGTCGACGACCTCTACGAGGACTGGCTCGACCGCATCGCCGAGCTTGTCAGCGCCGCAGGGGGCTCCCCTGCACCGTCCCTCTCGCTGCCTCGCCCTCCGCCAGCTACGGGCGACGTAGGTCATGGAGCACCTCCACCACCTCTACACCAAGACGGCGCCCTGGCGCCAAGGCGCGCGGCTCCATGGCGCGACCCGCCGCGTCCAGCGCCCGCGCATGAAGAAAAAAGTTGTCAAGAAGTCCCTCAACCGCAAGAGAACGCTCCGCCACTCCCCGCACCGCCACGTCAGGATCGCTTGTTGCGGCAGGGCCCCGCGCCGCTTGCCGTGGCGGCGCACGGGCGCCAAGGCCAAGCTCCACCTCCAAGACGGGCCCCGGTGACCACGGCCGGCTACCGCGCCTTCACCCCCGAGCTGCGTAGCGTCGCCTGGCCGGGCAAGTTCAAGCCGGATCTGCCTCCTCGCTACGACGGCACCCCGGCCTCGCGGAGTTCCTGCAGCTCTAAGAGCTGAGCATCAAGGCGGCCAACGGCGACGAGAAAGTCATGGCGAACTGGTTCCCCATGGCTCTCAAAGATGGTGCCCGCTCCTGGCTCCTGAACCTGCGTCCAAGCTCGATCTCCTCCTGGGATGAGATGCGCGACCGCTTCGTTGCCAACTTCCAGGGCACTCACGACCGCCCTCCGGCCGCGGGTGACCTATGCCGCGTCAAGCAACAACCAGGAGAGACCCTCCAGAATTACATCCAGCACTTCAACAATGTTCGCCTCAAGATCCCCAAGGTGACGGACGAGGCCATCATCTCCGTGTTCTCTGCTGGCATCCGTGACGTCAAGATGAAGGAGGAGCTCACCATCCATGAGGAGCTATGCACGTCCCTGGAGCTGTTTAACCTGACGACCAAGTGCGCAAGAGATGAGGAGGGGCACCTCTCCCTCCTCGAGCTCCCGGCTGCGGACCCGGAGGAGAAGAAAGCCAAGGCCAAGGGCGTGAAGCGCAAGGGAGCAGCCGTGCTCGCGGCGGAGCCGGACACCAAGCGCGGCAGAGACCAGCCAGAGTCATCCAAGAGCAGCCGACCGTTCTGCGCCTTCCATAACCTGCATAGTCACAACACCAGCGACTGTCAAGAGCTCAGAGCCATTCAAGAGGGACGCTTCGGTCGACGCCCCGAGCGCAACGACCGGGGCTACGGCCGAGGAGGAGGACGTGGTGGTGGACGCTGGGATGACCGTGGCCCGCGCCAGGAGTGGTGCGACCGGCCTCGTGAGGACCGCTGGCAGGATCAGCCTCGTGAGGGCGCCTGGAGGGACCAACCTCGTGAGGATCGTCCTCAGGGCAACGTCGGTCTTCCTCCACTACCGCCACCACCAAGAAGGAATGACGACCACCATCAAGACGAGGGGCTGGGGGCTTCCAGGAGCCGTGTGCTATGGTCTGCATCTTGGGCGGAGCTCAGGCCCCAGCCTCGCAGCGTATCTTCAAACAGTTTGCTCATGAAGTGAATGCAGTCCTCCCCAAGCTCGAGGCCACGCGCCTGCTCAGATGGTCCAAGCGCGCCATCACGTTCAGTTCGACAGATCAGCTCAAGTGTGCGGCCACTGCTGGCGTTCTCCCCACGCTCTGTTCACCAGTCATCAGAAATGTGCAAGTCACCAAGACTCTCATCGACGGCGGCGCAGGGCTTAACGTCTTGTCCGTCGACACATTCGACAACCTCCAAGTGTCGCATGACCAGCTTCAGCCTACCAAGCCTTTCTCAGGAGTGACCGACGGTTCCACCACACCGATAGGGCAGGCCCGCCTCCCTGTCACCTTCGGAGAACGCAACAACTACCGCACCGAGCTCATCGACTTCGACGTCGCACACATCCGTCTGCCGTACAATGCCATCCTCGGGTATCCAGCCCTGGCCAAGTTCATGGCGGTGACCCATCACGGCTACAATGTCCTCAAGATGCCATGAAGCGGCGGAATCATCACGGTCCCATGCGAAGAAAGATAAGTGGTGTGCTCCCTCGAGCGTGCCTTCCAAGCTGCAGCAATCGATGACCCCGACAGCAAGGGCGAGTGCCCTCCTGAGGCCACCCCCAAGAAGAAGAAGGAGCTGCGCCGTGCAGGGCCTCAGGAGGGTGGCGCCGCGAGTGGTACCTCGTCAGGATCAACGCCTGCACCTGGGCGCCTCCCTCCATCGCATAAGAAAGTGCGCCCTGCGTCCTTCTCGGGCAGGTCTCGGGGGTCTCTTCTGGAGGGCCTCAGACCTTGCCAACATCACGAGGGAGGCGCTCGGGCACCACTTGGAGGTGTGCTTCACGACATGTTTCCCTCAGGAGAACACAGGGCGAGGAGCGCCCACCGCCCAGGAGTTCATCACCAGGACCACTCAGGAACTGCAAGACGCAAGGGCCATGCGTGGCGACCGCCGCTCACCAGGCGCAGCTCCCCATCCAGGCGAGGATGCTGGGCCGCGCGTCTGCATCGACGTCCCAGGGCTCAACAGGGCCGCATCTCAGGAGCTCTTTTGGCCTTCGCGCGTGGGATGCTGCAAGGGTCCACCGACAGCTACGTTCGCATGCCGTTTGGCCTGCCGAGCGTGGCGTCCGCCTATCAGCGCAACTTGCGGCGCGCCCTAGCGACTCAGGAGGCCAGGCACCACGCCGTCCTGACGGAGATGGAGACAGTCCTCAAGGAATCGCCTGGACCCCAGAGCCTCCCGAGGCTCAGGGCCCCGGTGGCTCGTGAGGAGCGACCGCTTCGCCGCGTACCTTCAGCTGCTCCAACATCCCTTCATCAACAGAACCAGGTGACATTTTCCAAGTTCATTTAGCTGGGAGCGCCCCTCGGGCTGCATCATCCCCAAGCCGCTCGGGCCTGACCCAGTGGCATGTATCTTCCCTGCATTTACTTAAGCCAGTTTGCTTTCCATGCTTAATCTACCTATGACTATTACCTACTCGATCATCACCCATCATGGGAGCCGCGCGCCGGCCGTCTTTCTTCAGGATCCTTCGCGTGAGTAGGTTAAGCACGGCGTCTGTGCTCGGGCCCATCCCTGCAGCGTCGATAAATCCAGTGGCTGAGCTCTGTCTGGCAGGCCGGCCCCGTTCACGTCACCTCCTGGGGCCGTTGGTGCTTGGCCTTCTCACGCGATAACCTCAGGAGATTTGTTTGGCGTAGGTTGTCTGACCACCTCACAGGACCAGCGCAGCGAACAAAAACCAAGACCAGGCGCAACCCGCCTTGAGGTAGGGCCTCGTGAGTCCCGCGCTGGCTCATGAGTGCCCAGATACACCTCGTCTAGCCCTGCCGTGCAAGCCACGTGTCAGGGCGGGGCTGTACACGCCCCGGGGGCTCTCCGCAGTAGGGAGTCCCCTCCCACGCACCAGTGGAAGCACCATGCTCCGCGCTGGCCGTCGACACTGCCGAGGAGCGGCTATGCCCATGCACAAGCGGAAGCACTATGCTCCGCGCTGGTGATAAACAACTAAGGGCAGCCTCACGGCCGCACCAACCTCAGGGAGCCCCAGAGCTCAGTGTCCGGTCTCACCGCAACACCCTCCCCTCGGGAGAGTCGCGCGAGGGGGCTGGGCACGGGGGTTGCGCTCGGGTCACGCCCAAGCGTACGCCACCCAGCCAGGTCCCCTCGACCTGGTCGTCGCGCGCCCCTCCCGAGCCGAGCCTCGGCAAGGGCAAAGGTATGAAGGTTGTTTGCACATCAAGGGGGACTCCTGAGCATCACGACTCAGGAGCCTAACTGGTCACGTAGCCCCTCACTCCTTGGGTCCGTCCTGGTCTCCAGTCGGCCCAACGGCGGTTGAGGTATGCGCGGGGCCGGGCTCTGCCGATGTAGAACACCAAACCTATCCCCGCGTCTCCTTCCTATAAGTTGTTTGCGGGTCAAGGGGGACTCCTGAGCATCGCGACTCAGGAGCCTAACTGGTCACGTAGCCCCTCACTCCTTGGGTCCGTCCTGGTCTCCGATCAGCTCAACGGCGGCTGAGGTATGCGCGGGGCCGGGCTCTGCCGACACAGAACGCAAAGCAAATAGGAAGAAAATTGCAAAATCTCAAAGAAAATATTACAAGACATATTGTTCTCACAATATCAAACGCAAGTTTAACGCCTCCACGAGGCATGATGCATGCTGCACGAATAAAACAGGAAAGGAGCCGCAGGTCACCCCTGAACACCATCGACGCCCGCGAGAGGCACTCCTCCCTTGGTGACGTCGCCTTTGTCTTGGTCACCGACCGGAGCTGCAGGAGTGGAGGCGCCTCCGGTCGAAGGTGCAGAAGCGAAGCCGCGGAACTTCTTCAGCAGGGCCTCCACCTGACCTTTCACGACTGCGGCGGTAGCTGTGCAGTGTTCATCAGCCACAGGCTCCAACAGCTCGTCAAGGCGAGCGCTGGGGTTACGAAGGTGCGGATGGCTAAAGACACGCGTCAGTGCAGCTGAAGAAAGGACACGAGCCTCTGCCTCTGCCATGGGATCGATACCCTCCACGACTTCCTTGAGCGCCTTCACCAAGTAGGGAAGCAGCTGGGCGGGGCCGTCCTCATCGGTGGTCAGCGGCCTCTCCAAGCCCTTTTCATAGAGTGACTTTAGAGCCTTGCGGGACCTCTTCTCGAGAAGCGCGAAGGCCGCGCGGTCCTCAGCCAGGACCTTCGCCTTGGCGTCAAGATCGACCTTCTCCACCTCCACCTTCCGCTCCAGCTCCTCCAGCCGGCCGCGTTCAGCGACCCGCGTCTTTGCCAACTCCCCCAGCTCAGTGTCGCGGTTCTTGATGGCATCCTCCCAGGCCCTCATCTCCTCCTCCTTCGCCCGGCGGCCACGAGCTTCTTCTGCGTGCTCATCGTGCAGACCCTTCAGCTCGTCCTCCAGCACCCGGCAGCGGTCGCGGGCGGCCTCGGCGTCCTTCAGCGCCGCCTCGCGATCGGTCGCAGCTTGTGCGGCGGCTCGCTTCTCCTTCTCGGAGGCCGTCGCAGCCTAGCTCAGCGTCGCTCGGACTGCTGCATCAGACTAAAGCCAGCCGGAGGCCAGCTCCAGGCGCCCGGCTACCAGGCGCGGATCCGCGCTTAGGAGATCTTCCCGCAGCTGTGTCATCTCTGAAAGGGCACGCTCCAAGACAGCAGAGGAGGCAGAAGAACCTAGGAACAATGCCGCGGCAGGAGAAGGAGGCGACGCCATCACCAGGGCCTGGGAGACCAAGGGCTCCTGAGCCTTTGGGACCTCAGCAGCTGAGCCGGACATCGGCACTTCCGGAGCCAGCGGGGCCCCGGGGGCTGACTCCTCGTAACGACGCTCCCTTTGGTCTCGCGAGGGCGACCGGGCCGAGGAGGTGCGAGTGCTATCGCCTCCTTTCTTCGCGGAAGGGGGCGCGACTGCAGCATCCTCCTTCCTCTTCTTCGCCGAAGGCAGCGGACTGGTCAACCAAGGAGGAACGTCAGGAGGCATCAGTATAAGCAAGAACAAGATCGAGCTTTGGCACTTACTGGTCCACCGCGGCGTAGTCCACCCTCCGCTTGGTGAGCTTGAAGCCCGAGAGCCTCGAGGCATGAGGTATGGGCGCGCAGGCTCCGGGAGCAGAAAACGGCGCAATAGAGGGACTGGAAGCAGCTTCAGACGGCGCCAAGGCGGGGGTGCCATCTCGAGAGACCAGCGACGATCTGCCCCTTGTCGGGATGACAGGCAGCTCCCCCTCCTCCTGGCAGGCGTCGGCCTCGGCGTTGTCTGGCAGGGCGCGGAGGATGTCAGCTTTGCTCAAGGGGGAGGTTTCCCCATCCCTTCGGGGGTCACCTCCGAGTCTTCCTCCTCCCCCTCTTCCTCCGCGTGGGACTCATCCGAAGATAGCTCCACCGGCTTCAGCGCCGTAGGGGCCCCGGTAGGCGCCGGCGGCACCAGCCCGCACCCGTCAAAAGTCGGCCTGGAGGCCACGACCTGCGCCCCGTCCTCACGACGAAACAAGGGGGTGAAGATGCTCGGCGGGTACTCCCGGTCGTCCCCAACCAAGAGGCGGAGAACTGCAGCCAGCTCACCGTTGGACAAGGCTTTCGGGCTCAGGCGAACCTTGTCCTCTTCGTCCCCAAGCTCCCACAAGGGGCGCGTCCGGGCCTGAAGGGGGGCTACGCGCAGCTCCAGGAATTCCCTCAGGAGCATGGCCCCTGTCACCTTCGCCGCCTTCGCGTTGCCCGGCTTCAGGTCGGTCTTCATCTGCTCCAGCACCAACGTCACCCGCTCGTCGGTGAGCTTTGCGCAGGACCACCCCTTGTCAGACTGGGGCATCTCCGTCGACAGCGCCAAGCATGGGTGGACGCATTTAGCGTCCATCATGGCCCACTTGCTCCGGAAGCCTTCGGCTTTCTTCCCCGTCTTCGAGATCGAGTTGGCCTTGCCGGCCGCGATGAAGTTGGCACACCCGGAGGTGTGACCCTCCTTGACGCGGAGGAAGAAGAAGTGGCGCAGAAGAGCCACGGATGGCATCACGCCGAGGTACGCCTCGCAGTAGTAGGCGAAGATGGACAAGAGAAGAATGGAGTTGGGATGAAGATGCAGCGCGTGCAGCCCGTAGTGGCCAAGGACCTCGTAGAAGAAGTTGGAGAAGGGGGGGACCAACCCGGCGGCGATGGCGCTCGTGAAGAAGGGGAAGAAGGTGCTTCCCTCGGGCTCCGGCAGGTCAGAGGCGACCCGGAGCCCCATCTTCCCCTCTTGTTGCTTTCCCCCGCCGTCAGCAGACGAGTGGCGGCGAGGCTCTTCTCCGAAATTTTGGGGGCTTTGAGAGCTGGATCGTACCAAGCCGGCGCCGAAGCAGACTTGACCTTGCGCGGCGCCATTACTCGCTGATGCGGGAGAAGATGGAAGCAGATCTAGGGATTTCGGAGGCAGGGCGCAAGAAAGGGGGTCTGAGCAAGGCGAAGGGAAGTAGTGAAGATAAGCGCTGTCCACGCCAGCCTTTTTGTCAAGTCGGGCAGTTGCCGAAGCAGTGTGGGGAAGCGGAGACGCCCACGTCCAATCAACCACCACGCGTCGACCAAGGCCGCAGGCTATTGGGCCCCGCGGCGCTCCGCACTTGACCTTTGGCTTCACCTCGAAGCCAAGCCCGAGCGCGCCTTGGGCCCGGGGGCTACTGTCGGCGTTCTAGGAACGGGGGTCCCCAGACTTGCATGCCTGCGGCCCACGGCGTGGCTCTGCAAGCGGGCCCGTACGGCCCATCTTCACCAACATGCATTCAAGACCCTCGCGAGGGGCCAAGCCTCGCGAGGCGGATGACACAAGACCTCCTTAAGAGTGGCCTCACCAGGTTGGCGCGCGAGGGGTGGAGTGTTCAAGGCAAGGCAAACCACGCGAGGTTCTCGTGACATGAGCCATGACGATCAAGGCCAGTCGGGCGCCAGTCCGCGTAGCGTCCTTGTTTCCTCTTTGGTGCTAAGGAAGCAAGCGCAGGCGCGGAGTACCGGCGTCAAGCAAAGGTTTCCATATCAGTGCAACGAGACCAAGACCAGCAGGACGGCAGGATGGAGGTCACCGTGGAGCCCAATGCGGCGTCACCACCAGAGCCTTTGGCAGGCGAAGACTGCTTTTGTCAGGATAAGCTGTACTAGTTGTCCCCTTTCAAATTGGCCGTTGTTGGCTCCCTTCCCGCTCGATATTTGGGGAGAGGACCAGGGCCTCTATAAATAGGACTAGCCACCACCGTAGGAGGCAACTAATCAAGAGACAACGGAGCCTCAGGCATGTGATCTTGAGCCAACCCTTAGCCACACACCGAGCACAAGAACACCTCAACCTCAGGAGGCTATTCTTCCCCTTGTAACTGTTCATCCTCAACCCGAGAGGCAATCCACCACCACCACACTGGAGTAGGGTATTACACCACAACGGTGGCCTGAACCAGTATAAATCTTGTGTCCTTTGTGTTGCGAGTTCGTCGAGTTAGTCCTTGAGATCTTAGCGAAGCAAGGACATGGATCGGTAGGGGGAGATCTTCGTGCGCACCCCAGTGTTCGAACCTTGAGGGTTTTGCCGGAACCCGTGATCCGACATGTTCAGCATGACTGTGTACAATATCTGACATGCATAGGAATAAAATATAGTGAGATTATGTAAGGAGAGCATGCAGAAATCTAGAGTGATGGTAACAACCATTGGATGGATCCAAAAATAATGATAGCAGGCTGATAACTAATGGTGAGTGTTTGCTAGTATCATGTACTCCGTCTGTCCATGCATATAGTAATGCTTTTTCCGAGACTAACTTTGGCCCTGTTTGGATCCATGGGTTAGAGTTAGTTTGAGCTAGTTGGGGCTCAATAGCCCTAAAATATCCAAACATGAGGGTTAAATTGGAGCAAGTTGCACCAAACCCACCAAAAAAACTATCCCACACAAGAGGTGTTAATTGGAGATAGTTCTCATTGGGCCCACTGAAAAATCATGTTTCTCTCTCTATCCCGCTAGCCAAGTGGTGCTAATTGGAGCTAGTTCTCGTGGAGCCCATTGAAAAATCACTTTTCTCTCCCCATCAAGTGCATTTATTGTCAATCTAACCCTATCATCCAAACTCCTCTTTGACTAGAGTTAGTTCAGGGTTAGTCACGAGTTAGTCTAACCTCTAGCTAAGTTAGAGTATCCAAATAGGAGCAGTATAGGACATGCAAGTTGCTCAAAGTATACCATAAAATTCGTATGTGAAAGGATCTTTTTTTATGTGAGCTTTGTTCATCCTTTTGCCAACACGCGGGACATCTAGCATCAAGTTGCTCGTGTCATGGAGATAAGAAGTGCGTAAGTGAGTCGTGCACTTCGATGGCACCTAGTACTACGCAATATTTTTTTCTCCTCGATGGCATGTGAATAGTGCATGTACTTAATGACAGAGCATGGGATGGTAGCCATGTACATGGCCGACCCTTTTTGGAGAGAGTACTAAATAACTTTGATGTGTCCCGTCAACTCGCAGAACGACGAGAAGCTTGCTTACTACGCCTTCTCCCTCACCAACGCGTGTGTGGTGGCTCGCAACACGAGGAGAAACTTTTGCTTACAAGTGGTGGACGTGCAGCAGTTCATTTGGTGTCAGATTGCCAGAAGTAGTACTACTGTAGTACCATCATTATTGTTTGACTTTCGGAAGAGGCGAAGAGCCAAGCGCAAGGTCACCTACTAACCTAGTACAGTATACTATAGCCAAAGCTGGTCCACCTTTTTAGAGCATGGTTAATTAATATAGGCGGCTCTTGCAGTGGCACATCATTTAGAGCAAGTACTCTCTTCGTAGGAACTTAAAATGCAGGAATAGGAAAATTATGAGGGGGGTGTCTCCAACCGTGTTCCTCGGCTCGCACCTAACATCACGGTGGTCGAACTTGGGGTCATTCATCTGGTACATGTGGCATCTCAGATCTGGACACAAGGTGACGTACACCGTCAAGGTCCACGGTTAAGGGGGTCAGGGCGGACACGACCTCTCACTGTGTCCGCCATTTGAAGCGGCGCGCCGGCCCAGGGCGCTGCCCACTGCACTCCCAGCCACTGGTGCGCATCGGTCCTAAACAAATGGTTTAAACCCCTTTCTACGACGGCATTCGGAACCGTCACCAAGTGAGTGTGGGCGATAGGGGGGGGGTCCTTCCCACACGACCCAGAAACCGTTGCTGATATGCCCTCCTGGCACACACACTCGGCAAAATGAGGTCGTGTGCGACCGGCGAGCACTCAAATACAGAAATACATACAGTAGTGCTAAAAAATACAATTATACAGGCGGAATCATTTCCGGTCGTAAGTACATCCCATACAGTCAGTCACCACTAAACGTTGCCATTCATATATACATCCCACACGGTCACTACAAGGAAAACGTTTGCGCAAGGTGGCGTAACGCAAACAGTTTTGAAGAGAATGTCGTGTGTGATTGTTCATTGATCCAACACGATTTATTCCTAGAAACTGTGTGCGTTGCCTGAGGTCATTGCCCACGGTGGTTTCTCATTAACCGTTTGCAATAGGAAAACCCAATTAGCAAGCTAATTGGCCAATTAGCGGGCTAATTGCCCCATTATTAATAATCCATTTACTAATCTAATTGGCATTCATATTAAGCACATAATATATTCCATTTACATATTAAGGAAGCAGGATTTCATAATTGAAATACATCAGAGTACAACATGATATAGCTTCAGCACTCATCTACCCCATTACACAACTGCACCAGCAGCAAGTTTCACATGCAACATCTAGAACCTTTCGAAATTAGCATCATAGATGGTACATAGAGAGATGCATCACATCTGGAAAATTGCTGAAGCGGAAGGAGAATATTGAGCCTTCATTCATGTTGAAGGTCTTTTCAACTTTAGGCCAGTGCCTGTGGATGATTGACCGTCCATCCTTCGACCTCTTCAGGAACACTTCAATATTGAACCGTGGGTGTTGTATGAAAACTTTCCTCGCCTCCTGACCACAGAGGTGGTTTGAGAGGTAATCATCAGTGAAGCCTGAAAACAAGGATGTGCATAAATATCTTCTCTATATTGGAAATGGGGCAAAGGAATACAAAAAGGCAAGGTATAATAGTTAGTACCATCTTGTAAACCTCAGTGCTTCCCATTGTTTCCCTGCAACACATATAAGGTAGTTAGTCATCAGGTTAAGTAAGGGTTCGCATGCTATCAGTAAAATATGTTGATGTTAAATAAGCACATTGCAGATTCATCGGATTAATTCAAGCCACATGGAAAACCCATTTATCCAAACCAAGCATGATTAAGAACTAGGAAATATAGCACTTGTATATGTTTCTCATGTATTAAGTGCAGCCAAATTCGATTTATTCCTCACATGGTATACAATAACAGAATGCAGCCACAACAATTGAACATCACATTGCAGAATTGAACCAAGCAATTAACTAAACACCACAACAAATGAACCAAACGTTAACTGAGCACCACATTGCACAATATAACTTACTCCTAATAGAAGATCAGACAGTTAACCAAACCAAGCATGCTTAACAACTTGAAAAATATAGCAATTGTATTTGTTTCTCATGTATTTAGTACAGCCAAATTCGATTTATTCCTCACATGGTATACAATAACAGAATGCAGCCACAACAATTGAACATCGCATTGCAGAATTGAACCAAGCAGTTAACTAAACACCACAACAAATGAACCAAACGTTAACTGAGCACCACATTGCACAATATAACATACTCCTAATAGAAGATCAGACAGTTAACCAAACCAAGCATGCTTAACAACTTGGAAATATAGCAATTGTATTTGTTTCTCATGTATTTAGTATAGCCAAATTCGATTTATTCCTCACATGGTATACAATAACAGAATGCAGCCACAACAATTGAACATCGCATTGCAGAATTGAACCAAGCAGTTAACTAAACACCACAACAAGTGAACCAAGCCACAACAAATGAACCAAGCAGTTAACTAAACACCAATTGAACAATATAACATACTCCTAATAGAAGATCAGACAGTTAACCAAACCAAGCATGCTTAACAACTTGGAAATATTGCACCCTAAAGAATTGAACATCACATTTGCAGAATTGAACCAAGCAGTTAATTGAACACCACATTGCACGACATATAGAACATATACACTATAGCAGAAGATTGCATGGTGAAAGTAGATAGCACAATTCACTAGAATTTATTAAGGAAAGGCAGTAGCTAGCAAACTGAACATGGGTCCTTATAGTGAGCTAATAAGACAAGCTACTGCTCATTGTCGGAGATATCGATGACGATTGGCTCCTTGGACATGGAAGAGGGCGAGGCCTCCGCATCGTGGGTGCCCTCGTTGTAGTGGTGAGTTGCCTGAGCCGCTCCGGGCACCAACCTTCTGGCTCTCGAGATGAGGTAAGCACGTGCACGCTGAGAAAACACCTCGTAGTCTTCGTCGAAGGCACCGACAGTGGCCTTGAGAAAACGCCACGAACTGTCGTTTAAAGCAGCCAACCACGTCGTGACATCGGCGCGCGAGGCGTCAACGGTGGCCTCGACGGCGAGGTGCTCCTCCAAGATCTGGGGGTCGGCACGAATGGCAGCCATCGCGACCTCATCCGCGCGTGCGGCCGCAATTTGCTTCTCCACTGCCAAATGCTCCTTGAGGTCCTGACTATACTGCGTGCACCATGGCTTAGGCCGGCGCTTATTTGGTGGAGGGGTCGGTGATTTGGGTGGAAGGTGTCGCGCTCGCGCCGACGGTCGGGACATGTGGGATGTGGAAGGAGGAGGAGGATGGGGGTCGGGTGTGCACTACTGCAGGATGCTGCTAACACGACACTACGATCAGAGAGCCTTAGAGAAACTGTGTGCGATGCAATAATCGCAAACGGTGTTGTATGAAAACCGTCAGAAACAATGCAAAACGTTTGCGATGAATGATACATCAAACACGGTTCAGATTATAGTTGTGTGTGCGATAAGGGGCATACGGTTGATCTGTACGAACTGTTTGCGATGAGACAGAACAACAGAAATGGGCAGCCAGATCAAGGTGTGTGCGATATACGGCATACAGTTCACTCCGATGAACCGTTTGTGATGAGTGAGGTGAACACAAACGATTCGGCGTAACAAGATGTGTGTGATATCCGGCAAACAGGTCGGTAATCAGAATTGTGTGCGATCATTATAGACAGCCCATACGGTCTTTTTTTTTGTGAATTGTGTGCTCGTCAGGGCACACAGTTCAACAAACCAACCTGTTGGCGATAATGTAGAAGATCTCTGTCGAATATATATTACTAACCATCTGCGATGAGATTGACAGGATAAACAGAGATATATACAGTCTTCTTAATTTAGTCATTCTTCTTGTTGTTGTTCTTGTTGGATGGCCCCGCGACATCGTCTTGGCGAGGACGCTTCTTGCCGCTGACGCCGTCGTCTTGGCTTTTCATCGCTGCCACCGTCGTCATCGTCGTTGCTGTTGTCGTCGTCCTCCTCCTCGTTCGACCATTCCTCCTCATCATCATCGTCGTCCTCTTCTTCATCCTCCGACGGCTCCTCGTCCGTCTGGTTGTCGTCTGACGACTCCGGAGGCGGCGTCCCTTCCATGAACCAGATATAATCAAGGTCTGGGCTCGATGCCGAACTCATGGAAGACGAGCATGATGATTCCGATGTTGACCTGTCATTGGGCGCCAGACTGTTGGCCGAACTGTCATCCTCGCTATCGCTCGACATGGCTGCAGATTTTGTGCCAGTGTGTAGCGCAGCCTGCCGGGGACGATGAAGATGGTGGACACTTAAGCGGGGTATGCAGAGAAGAGGAACTGCCAATTGAAGCGGGGATTGAAGCGGGGTTGACGTATTATCTAACCGCTGATATAATCAACCGCAATTATTTGTACCGAGTCGCTCCAAATTCCCGGGGTTGCGCATGACTCCTATTGGCTATTTGGTTGGTTTCCTTTTTCAGGACAAAAACAAGGAGCGAGTTTTAGGATTATGCACCGGTACCGGTACGAACAGAGTAGGACAGTTGGCAAGCAATACATTGAGCTCTTCTTATTGATAAAGCCAGTAATAATCAAACTAGAAAGGAAAAGAAAAAAGACAAAGAAAAATATCTGCATGAATCTTCGCGTAACATCAATGGCTTAGGACCTAGATGTGCATTACTTAGAGCACATCTAGATGAGCTTTAGCAATACTGTTAAACAAAACCCCTAATCATCATTGCAAACAACGCATAGAACATGTCTAATGCGACAACCACAACTACACATGCTAGTTCCTTCTTGTCTCTTGCTTTCATCTGTTGCCTGTGATTGATTCTTTCTTGCTTCATCGTACTGATTGTACATTCCAGATCATCCAGTTTCTTCTTCAGCTTTACTTTATCTTCTGCGAGCTTGGTGATAACACTCCGAGCCCTGCCATGCCATTCTACATCCAGCTAGTTAACAAAGACACAAGCCTCATATCCCTGCCAATGTTAAATAGTATTCTGGATGAGCGGTGGCATTAACTAAAGTAAAATGATGAACTTAATTAGCACTAACCTCTAATGGGCAACTGAGAAACCGCCTGCCAATGTCGAATCCCTCCGTGCATACACATCGACCGGGAGTGTGCCCGTGCACACAACTCAGCTTTTGGTACTTCTCGGTGGCGCAAAACTCGGAGTCGAACTCGTGTTGCGGGAGTCTGGAGTCAAGCTCCGGATCCGGCGGCAGATCACTTTCCTGGGGGGGGGGTCATTCAGGACAGATTCAGCAAGGATCTATACTTTGGACATGCTAAAATGATCGGTATAGATTGGAACCTGACAGGACGATTCGGATCTGTAGTACACCTGCCTTCTGATGACCTTAGGCAAGTGATCGGCGGCGATACGAGCAGGAGCAGCCGCACCGAAACCACCAGGACCACTCGTCCGCATTCCCCCAATGTCAGCGCCACGCGAGGGAATTTGGAGGCTATGTAGGGATTTGTGGGAAATGGGGAAACTGTGGAGATAAGCTAACGGTCGGGAACTACTAATGGCACTATATATATGTTGTGTACGGCACACTGTTTGTACATGTCATTTGTGTTGGGTATTACAACGTCACACCCGATTTCCGCACCAAACTGTGTGAGAAGACAACATAGGTTAGACACGGTTGCCATTACATAACTGTATGTGATGTACTGCCCTATCCATATAATTGAGTTATGGTGAGATACCATGTAAACAGCCGCTCCGAGGATATCCATTAAAAAAATAGTCGCTCTACATATAGAGATGGCGGCGGCGGCCTAGGCAGCGGCTACCGGAGAAGAGGTCAATCCTCGGTCGGTGGGCGGTGGCGGCGTCATGGGAGGTCAATCCTTGGTCTGCAACGGGAGATAGGAGGAGCTCAACCATCGAGGTCGGCGGCGGCGTGATTCGAGCACATCCATCACGGTCGATGGCGGGATAGTGGTGGTCGAACTTCAGGCGGTAGCCGCACTAAGCTTTGCTCCTCGACCCTGCTGTCTCGGCGTGCCGCCGCATCGCGCTTGTCTGTCTGCTGGGTGGAGGTCGCCGCATGGCTAATTAATTAAGGTATTCTTTTCGCGAGTGGCTTAATTAAGGTATTCAATTCCTAAGTGTAGTGTTGTACTAGTACTCTGCGTGTAAATTGACTGGCCATTAATTTTTGTCATTGCACGTCTTGATAACAACATGGAGCGCCCTCAGTAATTATTAAAAGAAAACCTTGTGATTTATGCACGCATCTCTGGGTAGCAGTTAATCTATGTATTAATGTTGTTGTTTTGTTTTTAATTACCATTCGCCTGCTGCAGATGGAACGATCTCGATGGATGAAGAATTGGAAAACTATAGATTTTATCAGTGGCATGACAGAGTTCATGAATTTGGCTGAAAGTACAAAGAGGAGAATTGGTGATGTGGATTACATCTTGTGTCCATGTACTGATTGTGCCAATACAGAGTCACATGAAGTTGCAGATGTCCAGATGCACTTAGTCTCTAGGGGATTCATGGATGGATATACACGTTGGACCAGACACGGTGAAGAGGAGGTCATGGATGAAGATACCCAGGGCAGCGAGATACCAAACCCCGATCAGTGTCACATGGATGTTGAATCTAACATCGGGGCAGAGGCGTCAAGCTACCAATGGAACACCGGAAAGCCGAAACACCCACTGGAAAACCAAGACGTCCACGTAGATGACGACGATCTTGATATGCCAGATTTTGCTGCTATGATTGCAGATTTTGAGGGCCCAGAAAAGGATATGATTGGGTACAAGGATCTTCCAACCATTGATGCGGACTCCAAGAAAGAATTGTATCCAGGTTGCAAAAATAAATATTCCAGGTTGAGTGCCACCCTGGCGCTTCTCAGATTTAAAGTAGCAAACGGTCTATCAAACAAGGGCTTCATAGAGATCTTAGGTATTTTCAAAGATATCCTTCCGGAAGATAATGTGCTCCCCAGAAGCACGAATGAAGAGAAGAAAATTGTTTGCCCATTGGAACTTGAGGTACAGAAGATACACGCTTGTGTGAATGATTGTATATTGTACTGTGGTGAGTACAAAGATTTTCGTGCATGTCCCACATGCAAGCATGCATGATACAAGCGCAGGAGAGCAAAGGACAAGTACAAATTAGACGACGAGATCAAGACAGGAATCCCGTTCAAGGTTGTTTGGTACTTGCCTTTAATTCCAAGGTTGAGACGTTTGTTTGCAGACCCTAGAGAGGCAAAGAGGTTGCGGTGGCATCATGATGAGCGAATTGTGGATAGGTTTATGAGGCACCCGAAAGACGGGGCTCAGTGGGAATTAATCGACAACAAGTTTGAAAATTTTGCCAAGGATCCTAGAAGTATAAGGCTCAGGGAGTGTACTGACGGGATGAATCCTTTTGGCGATATGAGCACCAATCACATAACATGGCCGGTGCTTCTGTGCATATATAACCTAGCTCCTTGGTTGTGTATGAAGAAAAAATACATTATGATGTCAATGATTATCCAAGGCCCGAAGCAACCTAGAAATGACATCGACATTTACTTTCAGCTACTGGTAGAAGAACTGCTGACAGTGTGGATAGATGCGCCTGCTGTAAAATGTTATGATGCTTACAGAAAGGAGATTTTCGATCTACATGCGATGCTGGTGCACACCATTCAAGATATGCCGGCATTAGGCAACACATCGGGGCAGAAAACAAGGGGAGATGTAGGGTGTGTCACATGCATGGATAGGACAGCTAGCACAAGACTTCCCAACTCGTGCAAAACAGTGTATTTGTGTCATCGTAGGTTCTTGCGGATGAATCACCCATACCGAAAGATGAAAGCTGAATTTGATGGTATGGCAGAGGCAGGTGTGGCTCCAAGATCCTATGACGTGGAGGTGGTCCACAACATGGCTAAAAAAATTAATGTTGTGCTTGGCAAGAACCACCCTTTGACGGTGAAACTAACACCCAAGGATCAAGTGTTTAACGGTGTTCTGGAAATTACCTTACTGGGAGATCTATGTGTATGTCACTGCATCGATGTCATGCACGTAGAGAAGAACGTATGTGAAAGCATTCTTGGTACTCTACTCAAGATTAAAGGTAAAAGAAAGGATGGTGACGGTTCACGGCTCGATATGTTTGCTGATCAATCACAACGCAAGAGTGAAGCAGAAGATGATGACAAATTCATCAAAGCTCGCTAGAGTTACAATTTCAGTACAAAAGAAGCAACACAGTTCTTCACCTATTTCTTGTCAGTTAAGACACCCTCTTCCTACTACGCAAACATGTGACAACCAGAGCTAAATTTACGCCAACGACGCTGGTTGGAATTGGTCAAGGACTATGATGTCGGCATTCACTACCATCCAGGGAAGGCAAATGTAGTGGCAGATGCTCTTAGTCGGAACCCCAGCCCGGGCAACGACAGTCCACAGAACTTGAGGCCTGAGTTTCAGCAGGAGTTCGCTAGACTCAACATGGTGTTAGTCTCTGAGGGCAATGTATCAAATCTGGAGATACAACCCACCCTAATGGAACAAATTAAGAAGGCTCAGCAGGGACATCCCAGCATCGAAGGTATAAAGAGGAAGATGAGCCTTGGCAAGGCTTCAGAGTTCGTCACAAACAATGAAGGAATATTATGGTACGGGGACAGACTTTGCGTACCAAACATTGAGGAACTCAAGCAACAAATCCTAACCGAAAGCCACACGCTCCATACTCGATCCACCCTGGAGGAACCAAAATGTACAAAGACCTTCAGGAAAGATTTTGGTGGCACGGTATGATAAGGGATATAGCCGCATTTATTGCTTGTTGCGATTCATGTCAGCGCATTAAAGCCGAGCATCAAAAGCCAGCAGGGCTACTCCAGCCAAACAGGATACTTGAGTGGAAATGGGATGAAATTGGAATGGACTCCATCGTCGGACTACCTCGATCGCAACGCGGAAATGATGCCATATGGGTCATCACAGATAGGCTAACCAAGGTAGCACATTTCATTCCTGTGAAGACGACCCACTCCACTCAAAGGCTAGCCAAGCTTTATCTCTCCCGTATAGTTTGTTTGCATGGAGTCCGAAAGACTATAATATCCGACCAAGGCACTCAATTTGTCTCTAAATTCTGGGATCACTTACAACAAACTCTGGGCACGCAACTAGCATTCAGTATAGCGTACCACCCTCAGACTGATGGACAAACGGAACGCGTGAACCAAATCCTAGAGGACATGCTGAGAGCCTGTGTGCTCACCTATGGATCCAGTTGGGAAAAAAGTTTGCCGTATGCTGAGTTTGCTTACAACAATAGTTACCAAGCCAGCCTGAAAATGGCACCTTTTGAAGCACTGTACGGACGGAGATGTAGTACCCCACTAAATTGGTCAGAAACAGGTGACAGTCGTATCTTCGTGTTGGAAATATGCCCTAGAGGCAATAATAAATAGGTTATTATTATATTTCCTTGTTCATGATAATCGTTTATTATCCATGCTAGAATTGTATTGATAGGAAACTCAGATACATGTGTGGATACATAGACAACACCATGTCCCTAGTAAGCCTCTAGTTGACTAGCTCATTGATCAATAGATGGTTACGGTTTCCTGACCATGGACATTGGATGTCGTTGATAACGGGATCACATCATTAGGAGAATGATGTGATGGACAAGACCCAATCCTAAGCCTAGCACAAGATCGTGTAGTTCGTTTGCTCAGAGCTTTTCTAATGTCAAGTATCACTTCCTTAGACCATGAGATTGTGCAACTCCCGGATACTGTAGGAATGCTTTGGGTGTACCAAATGTCACAACGTAACTGGGTGGCTATAAGGTGCACTACAGGTATCTCCGAAAGTGTCTGTTGGGTTGGCACGAATCAAGATTGGGATTTGTCACTCCGTATAAACGGAGAGGTATCTCTGGGCCCACTCGGTAGGACATCATCATAATGTGCACAGTGTGACCAAGGAGTTGATCACGGGATGATGTGAGTTACGGAACGAGTAAAGAGACTTGCGGGTAACGAGATTGAACAAGGTATAGGGATACCGACGATCGAATCTCGGGCAAGTAACATACCGATGGACAAAGGGAATTGTATACGGGATTGATTGAATCCCTGACATCGTGGTTCATCCGATGAGATCATCATGGAACATGTGGGAGCCAACATGGGTATCCAGATCCCGCTGTTGGTTATTGACCGGAGAACGTCTCGGTCATGTCTGCATGGTTCCCGAACCCGTAGGGTCTACACGCTTAAGGTTCGATGACGCTAGGGTTATAGGGAAAGTATGTACGTGGTTACCGAATGTTGTTCTGATTCCCGGATGAGATCCCGGACGTCACGAGGAGTTCCGGAGGTAAAGATTTATATATGGGAAGTCATGTTTTGGTCACCGGAAAAGTTTTGGGTGAAATCGGTAATGTACCGGGACACCGGGAGGGTCCCGGGGGTCCACCAAGTGGGGCCACCAGCCCCAGAAGGCTGCGTGGGCCAAGTGTGGGAGGGGACCAGCCCCAGGTGGGCTGGTGCGCCCCCCCACCAAGGCCCAAGGCGCATGGGAGAGTGGGAGGGGGCAAACCCTAGGTCCAGATGGGCCTTAGGGCCCATCTAGTGGGGCGCCCCCCCTCTCCTCCTCTTGGCCGCCCCCCTTGATGGGATCTAGGGCTGGCCGCCTCCTCTTGGGGGTGGAAACCCTAAGGGGGGCGCAGCCCCCTTCCCCCCTATATATAGTTGAGGTTTGGGCTGCCCAAGACACACGAGAACGTCTCTCTTTTGGCGCAGCCCTTCCCCTCTCCCTCCTCCTCCTCTCCCGCGGTGCTTGGCGAAGCCCTGCGGGATTGCCACGCTCCTCCATCACCACCACGCCGTCGTGCTGCTGCTGGATGGAGTCTTCCCCAACCTCTCCCTCTCACCTTGCTGGATCAAGGCGTGGGAGACGTCACCGGGCTGCACGTGTGTTGAACGCGGAGGCGCCGTGGTTCGGCGCTTAGATCGGAATCAACCGCGATCTGAATCGCTACGAGTACGACTCCCTCATCCGCGTTCTTGCAACGCTTCCGCATCGCGATCTACAAGGGTATGTAGATGCACTCCCCTCCCCTCGTTGCTAGATTACTCCATAGATTGATCTTGGTGATGCGTAGAAAATTTTGAATTTCTGCTACGTTTCCCAACAGTGGCATCATGAGCTAGGTCTATGCGTAGTTTCTATGCACGAGTAGAACACAAAGCAGTTGTGGGCGTAGATGTTGCCAATTCTTCTTGCCGCTACTAGTCTTATCTTGTTTTGGCGGCATTGTGGGATGAAGCGGCCCGGACCGACCTTACACGTACGCTTACGTGAGACAGGTTCCACCGACTGACATGCACTAGTTGCATAAGGTGGCTAGCGGGTGTCTGTCTCTCCCACTTTATTCGGAACGGATTTGATGAAAAGGGTCCTTATGAAGGGTAAATAGAAATTGGCATATCACGTTGTGGTTTTACGTAGGTAAGAAACGTTCTTGCTAGAACCTATACAAGCCACGTAAAAACTTGCAACAACAATTAGAGGACGTCTAACTTGTTTTTGCAGGGTATGCTATGTGATGTGATATGGCCAGAAGATGTGATGAATGATATATGTGATGTATGAGATTGATCATATTCTTGTAATAAGAATCACGACTTGCATGTCGATGAGTATGACAACCGGCAGGAGCCATAGGAGTTGTCTTTATTTTTTGTATGACCTGTGTGTCATTGAATAACGCCATGTAAGTTACTTTACTTTATTGCTAAGCGCGTTAGCCATAGAAGTAGAAGTAATCGTTGGCGTGACAACTTCATGAGGACACAATGATGGAGATCATGATGATGGAGATCATGGTGTCATGCCGGTGACAAAGATGATCATGGTGCCCCGAAGATGGAGATCAAAGGAGCAAAATGATATTGGCCATATCATGTCACTATTTGATTGCATGTGATGTTTATCATGTTATGCATCTTATTTGCTTAGAACGACGGTAGTAAGTAAGATGATCCCTCACTAAAATTTCAAGAGACGTGTTCCCCCTAACTGTGCACCGTTGCGAAGGTTCGTTGTTTCGAAGCACCACGTGATGATCGGGTGTGACAGATTCTAACGTTCGAATACAACGGGTGTTGACGAGCCTAGCATGTACAGACATGGCCTCGGAACACACGCGAAACACTTAGGTTGACTTGACGAGCCTAGCATGTACATACATGGCCTCGGAACACAAGAGACCGAAAGGTCGAACATGAGTCGTATAGTAGATACGATCAACATGGAGATGTTCACCGATGATGACTAGTCCGTCTCACGTGATGATCGGACACGGCCTAGTTTGACTCGGATCATGTATCACTTAGATGACTAGAGGGATGTCTATCTAAGTGGGAGTTCATTCAATAATTAGATGAACTTCATTATCATGAACATAGTCAAAAGGTCTTTGCAAATTATGTCATACGCTTTAGTTCTACTGGTTGAGATATGTTCCTAGAGAAAATTTAGTTGAAAGTTGGTAGTAGCAATTATGCGGACTGGGTCCGTAAACTGAGGATTGTCCTCATTGCTGCACAGAAGGCTTATGTCCTTAATGCACCGCTCGGTGTGCTGAACCTCAGCGTCGTCTGTAGATGTTGCGAAACATCTGACATACACGTTTTGATGGCTACGTGATAGTTCAGTGAGTAATGCTAACGGTTTAGAATTGTGGCACCAAAGACGGTTTTTGAAACGTCGCAGAACATATGAGATGTTCCGAAGACTGAAATTGGGATTTCAGACTAGTGCCCACGTCAAGAGGTATGAGACCTCTGACAAGTTTCTTAAGCCTGCAAACTAAGGGAGAAAAGCTCAATCGTTGAGCATGTGCTCAGATTGTCTGAGTGCCACAATCGCTTGAATCGAGTGGGAGTTAATCTCCCAGATGAGATAGTGATAGTTCTCCATAGTCACTGCCACCAAGCTATTAGAGCTTCGTGATGAACTATAACATATCAGGGATAGATGATGATCTTTGAGCAACTCGCGATGTTTGACACCGCGAAAGTAGAAATCAAGAAGGAGCATCAATTGTTGATGGTTATTAAAACCACTAGTTTCTAGAAGGGCAAGGGCAAAAGGGATACTTCATGAAACAACAAATCATTTGCTGCTCTAGTGAAGAATCCCAAGGTTGAACCCAAACCCGAGACTAAGTGCTTTTGTAATGAGGGGAACGATCACTGAAGCAGTACTACCCTAGATACTTGGTAGATGAGAAGGCAGGCAAGGTCGACAGAAGTATATTGGATATACATTATATGAATTTGTGTACTTTACTAGTACTCCTAGCAGCACCAGGGTATTAGATACCGGTTCGGTTGCTAAGTGTTAGTAACTCGAAATAAAAGCTGCGGAATAAATGGAGACTAGCTAAAGGTGAGATGACGATGTGTGTTGGAAGTGTTTCCAAGGTTGATGTGATCAAGCATCGCATGCTCCCCCTACCATCGAGATTGGTGTTTGCGTTGAGCGTAAACATGATTGGATTATGTTTATCGCAATACGGTTATTCATTTAAGGAGAATAATGGTTACTCTGTTTATTTGAATAATACCTTCAATGGTCTTGCACCTAAAATGAATCTCGATCGCAGTGATACACATGTTCGTGCCAAAAGATATAAAATAGTAATGATAGTACCACATACTTGTGGCACTGCCATTTGAGTCATATTGGTATAAAACGCATGAAGAAGCTCCATGTAGATGGATCTTTGGACTCACTCGTTTTTGAAAAGATTGAGACATGCGAACCATGTCTATTGGTATATATGCATGAAGAAACTCCATGCAGATGGATCGTTTGGACTCACTTGATTTTGAATCACTTGAGACATGCAAATCATACCACATGGGCAAGATGACTGAAAAGCCTCGTTTTCAGTAAGATGGAACAAGAGAGCAACTTGTTGGATGTAATACATTTTGATGTGTGCAGTCCAATGAGTGCTGAGGCATGCAGTGGATATCGTTAAGTTCTAACTTCACAGATGATTTGAGTAGATGCTGAGTGTATTTACTTGATGAAACACAAGTCTGAATTATTGAAAGGTTCAAGTAATTTCAGAGTGAAGTTGAAGATCGTCGTGACAAGAGGATAAAATGTCTGTGATATGATCATAGAGATGAGTATCTGAGTTACGAGTTTGGCACACAATTAAGACATTGTGGAAAGTGTTTCACAATTAATACCGCCTGGAACACCACAGTGTGATGGTGTGTCCGAACATCATAACTGCACCCTATTGGATATGGTGCATGCCATGATGTCTCTTATCGAATTACCACTATTGTTTATGGGTTAGGCATTAGAGATAACCGCATTCACTTTAAAAGGGGCACCACGCAATTCCATTGAGACGACACCGTTTAGAGAAACCTAAGTTGTCATTTTTTTAAAGTTTGGGGCTGCGATGCTTATGTGAAAATGTTTCAGGCTGATAAGCTCGAACCCAAAGCGGATAAATGCATCTTCATAAGAATACCCAAAACAGTTGGGTATACCTCCTATTTCAGATCTGGAAGCAAAAGTAATTGCTTCTAGAAACGAGTCCTTTCTCGAGGAAAAGTTTCTCTCGAAAGAATTGAGTGGGAGGATGGTGGAGACTTGATAAGGTCATTGAACCGTCACTTCAACTAGTGTGTAGCAGGGCACAGGAAGTTGTTCCTGTGGCACCTACACCAATTGAAGTGGAAGCTTATGATAGTGATCATGAAACTTCGGATCAAGTCACTACCAAACCTCGTAGGAAGACGAGGATGCGTGCTACTTCGGAGTGGTACGTGATCCTGTCTGAGATATCATGTTGTTGGACAATACTGAACCTACGAGCTATGGAGAAGCGATGGTGGGCCCATATTCCGACAAATGGTTAGAAGCCATGAAATCCGAGATAGGATCCATGTATCAGAACAAAGCATGGACTTTGGTGAACTTGCCCGATGATCGGCAAGCCATTGAGATAAATGGATCTTTAAGAAGAAGACGGACATGGACGGTAATGTTACCGTCTATGAAGCTCGACTTGTGGCAAAGAGTATTTTCACAAGTTCAAGGAGTTGACTACGATGAGATTTTCTCATCCGTAGCGATGCTTAAGTCCGTCGGAATCATGTTAGCATTAGCTGCATTTATGAAATCTGGCAGATGGATGTCAAAACAAGTTTCCTTACCAGTTTTCATAAGGAAAGGTTGTATGTGATACAATCAGAAAGGTTTTGTCGATCCTAAGGATGCTAAAAGGTATGCTAGCTCCAGCGATCCTTCCATGGACTAGAGCAAGCATCTCGGAGTCAGAATATACGCTTTGATGGAGTGATCAAAGTTTTTGGGTTTATACAAAGTTTGTTAGAAACTTGTATTTACAATAAAGTGAGTGGGAGCGCTACAACATTTCTGATAAGTATATGTGAATGACATATTGTTGATCTGAAATGATGTAAAATTTCTGGAAAGCATAAAGGGTTGTTTGAAAGGAGTTTTTAAAGGAAGACCTGGATAAAAGCTACTTACATATTGGGCATCAAGATCTATAGAGATAGATCAAGACGCCCGATGATACTTTCAAAGAACGCACACCTTGACATGATTTTGAAAGAGTTCAAAATAGATCAGCAAAGAAGGAGTTCTTGGCGGTGTTACAAGGTGTGAGTATTGAGTAAGACTCAAGACCTGACCACAACAGAAGAGAGAGAAAGGACGAAGGTCGTCCCCTATGCTTTAGACGTAGGCTCTACAGTATGCTATGCTGTGTACCGCACATGAAGTGTGCCTTGCCATGAGTTGGTCAAGGGGTACAATAGTGATCCGGGAATGGATCACATGACAGCGGTCGAACTTATCCTTAGTACCTAGTGGACTAAGGAATTTTCTCGATTATGGAGGTGAAAAGGAGTTCGTCGTAAAGGGTTACGTCGATGCGAACTTTGACACTAATCCGGATGACTCTGAGTAGTAAACCGGATTCGTATAGTAGAGCAATTACTTGAAATGGCTCCAAGTAGCGCGTGGTAGCATCCACAAAGATGACATAGATATTCGTAAAGCACACACGAATCTGAAAGGTTCAGACCCGTTGACTAATAACCTCACTCACAAGCATAACATGATCAAACCAGAACTCATTGAGTGTTAATCACATAGAGATGTGAACTAGATTGTTGACTCTAGTAAACTCTTGGGTGTTGGTCACATGGTGATGTGACCTGTCAGTGTTAATCACATGGTGATGTGAACTAGATTATTGACTCTAGTGCAAGTGGGAGACTGTTGGAAATATGCCCTAGAGGCAATAATAAATAGGTTATTATTATATTTCCTTGTTCATGATAATCGTTTATTATCCATGCTAGAATTGTATTGATAGAAAACTCAAATACATGTGTGGATACATAGACAACACCATGTCCCTAGTAAGCCTCTAGTTGACTAGCTCGTTGATCAATAGATGGTTACGGTTTCCTGACCATGGACATTGGATGTCGTTGATAACGGGATCACATCATTAGGAGAATGATGTGATGGACAAGACCCAATCCTAAGCCTAGCACAAGATCGTGTAGTTCGTTTGCTCAGAGCTTTTCTAATGTCAAGTATCACTTCCTTAGACCATGAGATTGTGCAACTCCCGGATACCGTAGGAATGCTTTGGGTGTACCAAACGTCACAACGTAACTGGGTGGCTATAAAGGTGCACTACAGGTATCTCCGAAAGTGTCTGTTGGGTTGGCACGAATCAAGACTGGGATTTGTCACTCCGTATAAATGGAGAGGTATCTCTGGGCCCACTCGGTAGGACATCATCATAATGTGCACAGTGTGACCAAGGAGTTGATCACGGGATGATGTGAGTTACGGAACGAGTAAAGAGACTTGCAGGTAACGAGATTGAACAAGGTATAGGGATACCGACGATCGAATCTCGGGCAAGTAACATACCGATGGACAAAGGGAATTGTATACGGGATTGATTGAATCCCCGACATCGTGGTTCATTCGATGAGATCATCGTGGAACATGTGGGAGCCAACATGGGTATCCAGATCCCGCTGTTGGTTATTGACCGGAGAACGTCTCGGTCATGTCTGCATGGCTCCCGAACCCGTAGGGTCTACACGCTTAAGGTTCGATGACGCTAGGGTTATAGGGAAAGTATGTACGTGGTTACCGAATGTTGTTCGGAGTCCCGGATGAGATCCCGGACGTCACGAGGAGTTCCGAAATGGTCCGGAGGTAAAGATTTATATATGGGAAGTCATGTTTTGGTCACCGGAAAAGTTTCAGGTGAAATCGGTAATGTACCGGGACCACCGGGAGGGTCCCGGGGGTCCACCAAGTGGGGCCACCAGCCCCAGAAGGCTGCGTGGGCCAAGTGTGGGAGGGGACCAGCCCCAGGTGGGCTGGTGCGCCCCCCACCAAGGCCCAAGGCGCATGGGAGAGTGGGAGGGGGCAAACCCTAGGTCCAGATGGGCCTTAGGGCCCATCTAGTGGGGCGCCCCCCCTCTCCTCCTCTTGGCCGCCCCCTTGATGGGATCTAGGGCTGGCCGCCTCCTCTTGGGGGTGGAAACCCTAAGGGGGGCGCAGCCCCCTTCCCCCCTATATATAGTTGAGGTTTGGGCTGCCCAAGACACACGAGAACGTCTCTCTTTTGGCGCAGCCCTTCCCCTCTCCCTCCTCCTCCTCTCCCGCGGTGCTTGGCGAAGCCCTGCGGGATTGCCACGCTCCTCCATCACCACCACGCCATCGTGCTGCTGCTGGATGGAGTCTTCCCCAACCTCTCCCTCTCACCTTGCTGGATCAAGGCGTGGGAGACGTCACCGGGCTGCACGTGTGTTGAACGCGGAGGCGCCGCGGTTCGGCGCTTAGATCGGAATCAACCGCGATCTGAATCGCTACGAGTATGACTCCCTCATCCGCGTTCTTGCAACGCTTCCGCATCGCGATCTACAAGGGTATGTAGATGCACTCCCCTTCCCCTCGGTTCTAGATTACTCCATAGATTGATCTTGGTGATGCGTAGAAAATTTTGAATTTCTGCTACGTTTCCCAACACTTCGGCCCCGACATGCTCAAGGAAGCCGAGGAGAAAGTTAAACAGATCAAGGACAGACTCAAGACAGCTCAGAGCCGACAGAAGAGCTACTACGATCGAAAACATCGTGAGGTCAGCTTTGAACCCGGTGATTACGTATACCTACGAGTGTCTCCTATGCGAGGCCTGCAACGGTTCGAAATTAAGGGGAAGCTAGCCCCGAGATTTATTGGACCCTTCTGTATAGTTGCACGAAGAGGCATAGTAGCCTACCAGCTAGACCTACCCAAAGAGCTGTCAGACGTCCACGACGTGTTCCATGTCTCACAGTTGAGGAAATGTGTGAGCAACCCGGAGAAGCATGTATCCCATGAGAGCATTGATGTGCAACCAGACCTCACCTACAGAGAGCGGCCAGTAAAGATATTGGAAGAGTCTGGAAGAAGGACCCGTCAGAAGACAAGAAAAATTTTCAAGGTTCAGTGGAGCAATCACTCTGAGGATGAAGCAACATGGGAAAGAGAAGATTTTCTTCAGGCAGAGTACCCACATCTATTTGAGGATCAGCTGAAATCTCGGGGACGAGATTTTTCCTAAGGGGGTAGGTGTTGTGACACCCAAAAAATTTTATTTAGCTTTTTCAAACTTTTATTTGATTTGAGGGATGTTATTTAAATTTTCTTCTAAAGAACTCTCCCTCTCAAAAATTTTCTTTTATGACAAATGTTTTGTTTGGATTCACCCACGACTTGATTTTTGGTCTTGGAGGTTTTTCCATCTTATTTGGACTCAAAACCAAATGCTTTTCATTTGGGAAATTTCTTTTGAAAAATCTTTTAAATAGACCTATGGCTTTTGGAGTGATCTTTTCCCTTTTCAAAAATCCCCTCATGCCATGACATGAGTGGAAACCACCTCCCATAAGCCATCTCCCGTCTTTGTGTCAAGATATGCTTCAAATCCAGCAAGTTGAACCTCCCCATAATTTCTCTTCCATTTATTTCTTATCAAAAATAATTTCTGCCCTCCACTTTGGCTCTTGGAGATTTACAAAGGAGCTACCCTTTCTACTTTGAGTTTTGCCTCCAAACCAATTTCCCTAGCTAGTCCTTGGAGCCCTCAACCAGGATCCATGAAGATCCACTGGTCTCCAGTTCAAATATTTCAAATGGTGCTTGCTGCAAGTTTGAACCATATTTGCCAAATTTGATGAAATTCAATTGTTTTCTCATCCCAAAAATCTGAGAAAATTCAGGCAGTCTCTGGATGCATTGAGAGGTCACCTCACCAAGTCCCAGCTCCAGAAATTTTTTTCTCCATGCCAAATCATTTCGTCGAGCACCTGAAGGGCACTGTCACTGTCAATATTCAGAAATTCAGAGTAACAGTTTCAGAAACTGCTGTCGTTTTCTTCAGAGCCCGTTGTCGATCTCGCCAGTACCACGGTGGCGCCTTGCTCCCTGTTCCCTCCTTCTTATCCCTGCGCCGCACGATCGCCTGGAGGCTTGCGGGCGTCGGCGACGAGCAGGAGGAGGTGCGCCACCCCGTGAGTGACGGCAGCAGCGTCTTTGCGGCTGCCAGAGAGGGGCGCAGCGTGGATGGCGCCGTCCAGCGCCGCCCAAGCCACCGGAGGCCGCCGCGTGGCCATCCACTCACCCGTGCACGCTGCCATCCTTCGTCGTGAACTGCTAGGCGCGGAGCGCGCTCTCTGCCGCCGCCATGCCCGTACGGCCGCCCCGTCGAGGATCGGCGCATTACGCCAAGCCCGACCAAGGTTTAGCGGGGGAACGGCACCAGTGATCCTCCCTGATGGTGCCTAGCCGCTTAAACCCCCAGCCCAACCGCTGCCTCGCCGTAATCGCTCGCCGGAGCTATCCCGTTCACGGCCACCCCCTCGGATCGCCTATAAAAGGAGGCCCCGAGCTCAAACTCGAACCCACACCACCTCTGCACTCCACCAATACCACGCCAAGCCACTGGAAGAGCCCCGAGGGAGCCTTCTTCCCCAACTCCGGCCGCCTCGACCCGCCACGGGGTCCAGCTCGATTCACCCCTGTGCGTGCACCTCTACCTCTCAGCTCTTGCCAGTAGCTTCCTAATGCATCCACTCTTCTGACCCACGCTTCAATTTGGAGTTTGCAGCGCCCACCGGAGTACTCCACCATCGCCCGAACCACCGTCCGCCGAAGAAAGTGTCGCCGTCGACGTGGTGCTCTCCGACGGCCAAGTCCACCACCCACCGACGCGGAAGAACACCCTGAACCTCTTGGTACCCTCCAATCTCTCTGCCTCGCCGTGGTTCGACGCCGGCGACCACCGCAGCCTTCGGGCGCCGGCGAGCTCCTTTGGAGTTTTTAAACCTGACGGGTGGGACGCCCCCGTCAGCCTCTCTTCTTTCCCCCCCTCGAACCGTTTTTTGATGGCGCCTTCGGGCAAATGCGCTATCCCTTTGGGCTGGCGCATTTCTTTCCGAACCGTTTTCCGGTTTTTCAAACAAGTCCCAGTTTCTTTTCTGTTTCATCACAGATCAGTCCTTGGACTAAAACCCTTATAACTTTTTAATAAAAGATGATTTTTGATTGATTCTTTTTCTGTCAGTCTTATAATTTTGTCTAGTTTTTTATAGTATTTATTTGGAAATTTTTTGGAACAATTTTTGTGCGCGCGACGATTTTCACGTTAGTATACGGTTTCGCTATACCGTAGGTTCCGGAGGAGGTGACGGAGCCGCGAACTTCGCCGAGCTAGACTCTGACTTCTCCGAACCAGGCAAGCATGTTTGAACCTTTGATATGATAGGTGTTTTTCATGTTTGCTTGAATGGTTTGTGCATGGCATAAGAGCATCGGTGAGTATTACGTTGCATGCAAGGCAACTGACCGTGTGTTTCGAAGTTACCGTGATCTTTGATGAGAGATGACCTGATCATGTGGTGACATGAAAGTTAGTAAGATGGTATTGTTGTAGCATGCCAGTCTTACGTCATCCGATAAACTCCGACGTTAACGTGGACTGAGTCACGTTACCATTCTTCCCCTTTCGTGCTGCCACATGTTTTCTGCAAAGAATACGGTTTAGTAAGTTGTTAACCTCTTTCCGTGTACACACCAAATAGAGGGGCCGGGATGAGGGTTCCATGGCCCTGGATTAAAGCCAATCATCCGGTCAGGGGGCATGGGTGTTTCCGGTTGGGACCGAGAGGGGGGCACCCCTTAGAGCGCGCGTATATAAATTTGATCCCATGCTACGCGGGGTTGTAGCCTCCCTGTCGCAAAGTTTTTCTTGAATGTTGCCGAGGGTGATTCCTGGCATCGGAATGTTGAATGGGTGTGTACTGGTTAGATGTGTTTCTTCCAAAACACCGTAAACGGAACTAGTCCCTGTGACTACTGAAATCCGTTGGCTGTGGTTAAAGTACAAACTCTGCAGAGTCAAATCCTTCCGAATCACCGTGTCCATGGTCAAGGACCATGGCCAGTATATCCATATCTATGTCAGTCCTCGTGGTAAATCCCCGGTGAACAAGCTTGAGTAGTATACCTATTGAATTGTTATTCCTGTGGATGGACTAACCTTTTGTTTATCTCGTACTTGAATATCCCCTTGAAATGAATTAAATTCATGAGCTACTGAATTATTAAGTTGTGAAATATAAGCCCTTTATGTGATGTCGCTCAGACGTCCGACTGTGGCACTCTTGTCTTTTACTTTCAATATAAGCCCTTTATGTGATGTCGCTCAGACGTCCGACTGTGGCACGCCCGTTATTTACTTTTGATATAAGCCCTTTATGTGATGTCGCTCAGACGTCCGACTGTGGCACGCCCGTTATTTACTTTTGATATAAGCCCTTTATGTGATGTCGCTTCAGATGTCCGACTGTGGCACGCACTGTTATTTATTTTCCATTATAAGCCCTTTATGTGGTGTCGCCTTGACGCCCGACTGCGGCATTGTTATTTATTTTGTATCCTTTCGAGGAGTCATTCAGACACTCGATTGGCCTTCAGTATTATTTTGGGATTTCGGGAGGACTACCGCCCGACTTCCCTTTTATCTACCATGCATTGCTATCTCATTCTCTGAGTGCGCTTTGTTAAGCTGTTCATATGCATCATGTTTACATTTGTTATATCTTATGTCCGAACTGTCTTGCGAGTACTTTCATAGTACTCACCTGGCTTGTTGATTTGGCCAGATGTTGACGAAGGCGATCTCATGGATGGAGAGTTCGATAGTGAGTCCGACGCCTAGAGGAATCCCAGTCAGTCCCGTGCGATCCTGGATATTAGTCACTTGTATTATATACACTTCCGCCACCCACAATAAGTATCCTCGAGCCTCACTCCGACGCTCGAAGAGCTGTTAGTTTCAGGAGTCATGTCACCCACTTCGCTGTGATATATCCACCACCGCGTTTATTGTGAGTCAGTAGTATGCCACCCTATCTGCCTTTAGGTGTAATATTGGCGCGTTTGTAATAAATTGTTGAGTAGTCTCCGCTCAACTTTGTATTATATTTAGTACTCCTGGTTTTTCTTCTGTGATCTAGATTTTGTCTACCAGTGAGAAGGATTCTTCTCTACTGGTCCGTAAAAGGGATCGATTTCTCAATATATATTTTTATTGGAAAACCGGTCGTGACAAGCTTGGTATCAGAGCCAGGCTGACTGTAGGAAGCCACTAGGTGCGGTCGCTAATCGGTTATTAGCATCTTTAGTGCTTTTTTAGCATTTTGCAAATGTAGCTATTTTCTGTTGGTCATCATAAATTTATGATATGACTACTCAGAATTTTTGCCTACTTTTGTAGATGGCTGGCAGCAACTGCGAGACTCGGGTGTTCACTAATGTGCCCGAGGGGTTTGTCAAACTCCTCGTCTCCATCACCAAGCTCGCGATCGGGCCAGCGACTCGTCCGGAGTTCACGCTTTACCAGCACAAGCTCAGCGACGACGTGTCTATGCACCAGACCGTGGTGCAATTCAAGGGAGGACGTTCTGCGTCTCGCTACTTCCATTTTGTGGGAAGGGCCATGCCTACGGAGAGGCATGCCATGCAGATGGCTGCCCGTGAGGCGATAGCTCGCCTTCGGGACATTCTTCCTTCGATGAAGACTCGTCGCTACCGCTACCTCCCATGCCATGTGCCATATACCTGTCACTATGCATTCGCCTGCCATAGGGGAGAGCGAGATGAAGCTATCGAGATGCTTGTTGAGTATCTCAAAGCTCTAGAGGAAGATTTCGACAACCTCGTGGACGATCTTGTGGCTGCCCGCATGGACTTAGTTCGGGGCAGTTCTGCCAGCAGGAAGGAGCTTCTCCACATGGCACCGCCACTGACGTACGTCTCGTCCTCAGCGTCCTATTCACCTGCCATTTTGTCCACTGCTCGCCGTCTGCCTACCACGGAGGAGTTTGACCGGGTCATTGCTCCTACTCCAGTCAGAGCTGCACCGCCTGCCGCACCCACACTACCACCTGTCGCACCCGCGCCATCACCTCAGCACATTGCTACGCGCCTGGAGCCTCTTAGGGAGGAGGTGGAGGTTGAGTCTCCTGCACTGCTGGGTCTTACCCTCGGCAAGGGGAAGGATGTCTTCACCATCCCCGACTGAGTGCGCCTAGTCGCCGCGCGATGAGCCTGCATGTATGATATGTTTTATCTGTACGTTAGTTTGTAGTATTTGTGTGCGCTTCATGTAGAATCCCGGAGGAGTGTGCTAGCCTTAATAACATGTCAGGAGTGTGTACGCACGTCCTGAGTGATGTATCGTGTGTTTGCGTATCACGTGTAAGATATGTGCTAAGCAGTCCTTCTTCGTGCGCAGTCAAATGTTTTCTTGAAAAATCATGAGGTCTTTTAAATTTTTGCCTTTGCAAGATTTTCCTTGTGCCACACAGTTCTTCTCATGAGTTTTGCAAAATAATACCCCAGAGTGGAAAATGTCTCGTCCGTGGACTCGTTCCATGCCAAATCCAACCGAAGAAGTTTATGGGACACAGACAAGCAGCAACTTCACTCAGGGACAGTCTAGTCAACAGGACAGCGAGGCAGCCTTATCTCAAGTATACCGCCTTTTCGAACAAAGCCAACAGCAACACCAAGAGATGATGAATCACGTCATCAATATGGGAAATCACCGTGAGCCATACCAACCGCACTCCAAGTTGTCTGAACTGCAGAAGACACGCCCTCCAACATTTGCTCATACTGATAGGCCACTTGAAGCCGATGATTGGCTTCGTGACATCGAAAGGAAGTTGATTATTGCTCAATGTTCTGATCATGAGAAGGTGCTTTATGCACCCCACTACCTTACTGGAGCAGCTGCAGCATGGTGGGAGAACTTCCTACACATGCATCCCAGTGAACATCACATCACCTGGAAAGAGTTTAAGGAAGGCTTTCGTGGGGCACACATCCCCAGGAGCATCATAAAAATCAAGAAACGAGAATTTGATGACCTCAAGCAGAGAGGCATGTCATTGACAGAATACAAAAGTCAGTTTACCCAGCTCTCTCGTTATGCCTACGATGAGCTTATGACTGAGAACAAAAGGATGGAAAAGTTTTTGGATGGCCTGGCACCAGCACTAAGATGCCAACTGGTCGTACACACTTTCCCAGATTTCAAAACTCTGGTTGACAAGGCCATTACTTTGGAGAATGAGTGCCGCAGTCTGGAGGATATTCGTAAGCGAAAGAGGGACAAAACGACTCTTGCTCGCAACAACCGAAGCAAGACTGATGTTCAGAGGAATGAAGCGGGGAAATCCACGACTACTGCTCTAAGGCCAACCAGGCAGTTTCATTCGAGGGACAAGGACTTTACATACCGTCCAGGGGTCACTTGCTATGCTTGTGGTGAAGAGGGGCACTATGCCAAACAGTGCCCAAAGCCAAGGAACTCGGCCCCCAAGCCGAACAATGGTGGGAATAATCCAGCCCCCAAGCGCAACAATTTCAATCCCAACAACAATCACAGGAAGGGTCACCTGAACCATGTGACCAAGGAAGAAGCGCAGAATGCCCCAGACATCGTGCTCGGTACGTTCCCTGTCAACACAGTACCTGCCACGGTTTTGTTTGATTCTGGAGCTTCTCACTCATTCATTTCGAAGAGTTTTGTTTTGCAACATGGTTTTCCGATACTTCCTTTGGAAAAATCTATGATCATCAAGTCCCCCGGAAATAAGCAGATCACTCAGAGTTACTGCCAAGGAGTGATTATTGAATTCGAAGGACTAAAGTTTCAGGCTAATCTCATCGTGTTGGAAAATAAAGGACTGGATGTTATCCTAGGGATGGATTGGTTGACCACCAACAAGGGATTAATTGACTGTTTCATCGGACTGTAATCCTCACTCACCATCACGGCAAGACAATAAAGGTTACAGCTCAAGAGAGACCACGGTCACGGCAACCAAAATTGAACAAAGTGGACATTTCAGAATTGAGAAAAGTTCCAGTGGTGTGCGAATTTCCAGACGTATTTCCTGAAGAACTACCAGGCATGCCACCAGACCGAGAGATAGAATTCAACATTGAACTAGCACCTGGCACCACTCCCATTTATAAGAAGCCTTATAGAATGGCACCATCCGAGTTGGTAGAATTGAAGAAGCAAATAAAGGAATTACTGGACAAAGGATTTATTCGAGCGAGCTCCTCACCTTGGGGTTCGCCAGTATTATTCGCCAAGAAAAAGGATGGGACACTGAGATTGTGTATAGACTATCGAGCTCTCAATATGGTCACCATCAAAAACAAATATCCGATGCCACGGATAAATGATTTGTTTGACCAGCTCGCGCAAGCCAAGGTGTTCTCAAAAATTGATTTGAGATCGGGATATCATCAATTGAAAGTACGGACAGAAGATATCCCTAAGACAGCATTCACCTCTAGATACGGATTATATGAGTTCACAGTAATGCCGTTTGGACTGACGAACGCCCCCGCATATTTCGTCCACCTCATGAACAAAGTGTTTATGAAATTCATGGACAAATTTGTTGTTGTGTTCATTGATGATATTCTGGTATACTCAAGGACACCAGAAGAGCATGCTGAACATCTCAAAATCGTTTTGGGAGAATTAAGGAAACATCAATTATACGCCAAATTTAGCAAGTGTGAATTTTGGCTAAGACAAGTTGGTTTTCTAGGCCATATATTGACCCAAGAAGGCGTGGCCGTAGACCCAGAAAAGGTCAAAACCATACTTGACTGGAAACCACCAGCCAACGTGACAGATGTGCGGAGTTTCCTAGGAATGGCTGGATATTACAGAAGATTTATTGAAGGATTCTCCACTGTGGCAAAACCAATGACACAGTTGCTCAAGAAAGACAAGAAGTCTGTATGGACGGAAGCGTGCGAGAAAAGCTTCCAAGAACTCAAGAAGAAACTAACAACAGCACCAGTTTTGATCGTGCCAGACATACACAAGAGTTTTGAAGTGTATTGTGACGCATCCCGGAAGGGCCTCGGGTGCGTATTGATGCAGGACGGCAAAGTTGTCGCGTATGCTTCCAGGCAACTACGGAAGCATGAGGAAAATTATCCAACTCATGACTTGGAGCTAGCAGCGGTCATCCATGCACTCAAGGAGTGGAGGCACTTTCTGTTGGGAAATCGTTGTGAATATATACGGACCATAAGAGCCTTAAATATATTTTCACACAACCAGAGCTAAATTTACGCCAACGACGCTGGTTGGAATTGGTCAAGGACTATGATGTCGGCATTCACTACCATCCAGGGAAAGCAAATGTAGTGGCAGATGCTCTTAGTCGGAAGCCCAGCCCGGGCAACAACAATCCACAGAACTTGAGGCCTGAGTTTCAGCAGGAGTTCGCTAGACTCAACATGGTGTTAGTCTCTGAGGGCAATGTATCAAATCTGGAGATACAACCCACCCTAATGGAACAAATTAAGAAGGCTCAGCAGGGACATCCCAGCATCGAAGGTATAAAGAGGAAGATGAGCCTTGGCAAGGCTTCAGAGTTCGTCACAGACAATGAAGGAATACTATGGTATGGGGACAGACTTTGCGTACCAAACATTGAGGAACTCAAGCAACAAATCCTAACCGAAAGCCACACCGCTCCATACTCGATCCACCCTGGAGGAACCAAAATGTACAAAGACCTTCAGGAAAGATTTTGGTGGCACGGTATGAAAAGGGATATAGCCGCATTTATTGGAATGGGATGAAATTGGAATGGACTTCATCGTCGGACTACCTCGATCGCAACACGGAAATGATGCCATATGGGTCATCACAGATAGGCTAACCAAGGTAACACATTTCATTCCTGTGAAGACGACCCACTCCACTCAAAGGCTAGCCAAGCTTTATCTCTCCCGTATAGTTTGTTTGCATGGAGTCCCAAAGACTATAATATCCGACCCAGGCACTCAATTTGTCTCTAAATTCTGGGATCACTTACAACAAGCTCTGGGCACGCAACTAGCATTCAGTACAGCGTACCACCCTCAGACTGATGAACAAATGGAACGCGTGAACCAAATCCTAGAGGACATGCTGAGAGCCTGTGTGCTCACCTATGGATCCAGTTGGGAAGAAAGTTTGCCGTATGCCGAGTTTGCTTACAACAACAGTTACCAAGCCAGCCTGAAAATGGCACCTTTTGAAGCACTGTACGGACGGAGATGTCGTACCCCACTAAATTGGTCAGAAACAGGTGACAGTTGTATCTTCGGCCCCGACATGCTCAAGGAAGCCGAGGAGAAAGTTAAACAGATCAAGGACAGACTCAAGACAGCTCAGAGCCGACAGAAGAGCTACTACGATCGAAAACATCGTGAGGTCAGCTTTGAACCCGGTGATTACGTACACCTACGAGTGTCTCCTATGCGAGGCCTGCAACGGTTCGAAATTAAGGGGAAGCTAGCCCCGAGATTTATTGGACCCTTCTGTATAGTTGCATGAAGAGGCACAGTAGCCTACCAGCTAGACCTACCCAAAGAGCTGTCAGACGTCCACGACGTGTTCCACGTCTCACAGTTGAGGAAATGTGTGAGCAACCCGGAGAAGCATGTATCCCATGAGAGCATTGATGTGCAACCAGACCTCACCTACAGAGAGCGGCCAGTAAAGATATTGGAAGAGTCTGAAAGAAGGACCCGTCAGAAGACAACAAAATTTTTCAAGGTTCAGTGGAGCAATCACTCTGAGGATGAAGCAACATGGGAAAGAAAGATTTTCTTCAGGCAGAGTACCCACATCTATTTGAGGATCAGCTGAAATCTCGGGGACGAGATTTTTCCTAAGGGGGTAGGTGTTGTGACACTCAAAAAATTTTATTTGGCTTTTTCAAACTTTTATTTGATTTGAGGGATGTTATTTAAATTTTCTTCTAAAGAACTCTCCCTCTCAAAAATTTTCTTTTATGACAAATGTTTTGTTTGGATTCACCCAAGACTTGATTTTTGGTCTTGGAGGTTTTTCCATCTTATTTGGACTCAAAACCAAATGCTTTTCATTTGGGAAATTTCTTTTGAAAAATCTTTTAAATAGACCTATGGCTTTTGGAGTGATCTTTTCCCTTTTCAAAAATCCCCTCATGCCATGACATGAGTGGAAACCACCTGCCATAAGCCATCTCCCATCTTTGTGTCAAGATATGCTTCAAATCCAGCAAGTTGAACCTTCCCATAATTTCTCTTCCATTTATTTCTTATCAAAAATAATTTCTGCCCTCCACTTTGGCTCTTGGAGATTTACAAAGGAGCTACCCTTTCTACTTTGAGTTTTGCCTCCAAACCAATTTCCCTAGCTAGTCCTTGGAGCCCTCAACCAGGATCCATGAAGATCCACTGGTCTCCAGTTCAAATATTTCAAATGGTGCTTGCTGCAAGTTTGAACCATATTTGCCAAATTTGATGAAATTCAATTGTTTTCTCATCCCAAAAATCTAAGAAAATTCAGGCAGTCTCTGGATGCATTGAGAGGTCACCTCACCAAGTCCCAGCTCCAGAAAAAAATTTCTCCATGCCAAATCATTTCGTCGAGCACCTGAAGGGCACTGTCACTGTCAATATTCAGAAATTCAGAGTAACAGTTTCAGAAACTGCTGTCGTTTTCTTCAGAGCCCGTTGTCGATCTCGCCAGTACCACGGTGGCGCCTTGCTCCCTGTTCCCTCCTTCTTATCCCTGCGCCGCACGATCGCCTGGAGGCTTGCGGGCGTCGGCGACGAGCAGGAGGAGGTGCGCCACCCCGTGAGCGACGGCAGCAGCGGCTTTGCGGCTGCCAGAGAGGGGCGCAGCATGGATGGAGCCGTCCAGCGCCGCCCAAGCCACCGGAGGCCGCCGCGTGGCCATCCACTCACCCGTGCACGCTGCCATCCTTCGTCGTGAACTGTTAGGCGCGGAGCGCGCTCTCTGCCGCCGCCATGCCCGTACGGCCGCCCCGTCGAGGATCGGCGCATTACGCCAAGCCAGACCAAGGTTTAGCGGGGGAACGGCACCAGTGATCCTCCCTGATGGTGCCTAGCCGCTTAAACCCCCTGCCCAACCACTGCCTCGCCGTAATCGCTCGCGGAGCTATCCCGTTCACGGCCACCCCCTCGGATCGCCTATAAAAGGAGGCCCCGAGCTCGAACTCGAACCCACACCACCTCTGCACTCCACCAATACCACGCCAAGCCACTGGAAGAGCCCCGAGGGAGCCTTCTTCCCCAACTCCGGCCGCCTCAACCCGCCACGGGGTCCAGCTCGATTCACCCCCGTGCGTGCACCTCTACCTCTCAGCTCTTGCCAGTAGCTTCCTAATGCATCCACTCTTCTGACCCGCGCTTCAATTTGGAGTTTGCAGCGCCCACCGGAGTACTCCACCATCGCCCGAACCACCGTCCGCCGGAGAAAGTGTCGCCGTCGACGTGGTGCTCTCCGACGGCCAAGTCCACCACCCACCGACGCGGAAGAACACCCTGAACCTCTTGGTACCCTCCGATCTCTCTGCCTCACCGTGGTTCGACGCCGGCGACCACCGCAGCCTTCGGGCGCCGGCGAGCTCCTTTGGAGTTTTTAAACCTGACGGGTGGGACCCCCCCATCAGCCTCTCTTCTTCCCCCTCGAACCGTTTTCTGATGGCGCCTTCGGGCAAATGCGCTTTCCCTTTGGGCTGGCGCATTTCTTTCCGAACCGTTTTTGGGTTTTTCAAACAAGTCCCTGTTTCTTTTCTGTTTCATCACAGATCAGTCCTTGGACTAAAACCCTTATAACTTTTTTAATAAAAGATGATTTTTGATTGATTCTTTTTCTGTCAGTCTTATAATTTTGTCTAGTTTTTTATAATATTTATTTGGAAAATTTTTGGAACAATTTTTGTGCGCGCGATGATTTTCACGTTAGTGTACGGTTTCGCTATACCGTAGGTTCCGGAGGAGGTGACGGAGCCGCGAACTTCGCCGAGCTAGACTCCGACTTCTCCGAACCAGGCAAGCATGTTTGAACCTTTGATATGATAGGTGTTTTGCATGTTTGCTTGAATGGTTTGTGCATGGCATAAGAGCATCGGTGAGTATTACGTTGCATGCAAGGCAACTGACCGTGTGTTTCGAAGTTACCGTGATCTTTGATGAGAGATGACCTGATCATGTGGTGACATGAAAGGTAGTAATATGGTATTGTTGTAGCATGCCAGTCTTACGTCATCCGATAAACTCCGACGTTAACGTGGACTGAGTCACGTTACCATTCTTCCCCTTTCGTGCTGCCACATGTTTTCTGCAAAGAATACGGTTTAGTAAGTTGTTAACCTCTTTCCGTGTACACACCAAATAGAGGGGCCGGGATGAGGGTTCCATGGCCCTGGATTAAAGCCAGTCATCCGGTCAGGGGGCATGGGTGTTTCCGGTTGGGACCGAGAGGGGGGCACCCCTTAGAGCGCGCGTATATAAATTTGATCCCATGCTACGCGAGGTTGTAGCCTCCCCGTCTCAAAGTTTTTCTTGAACGTTGCCGAGGGTGATTCCTGGCATCGGAATGTTGAATGGGTGTGTACTGGTTAGATGTGTTTCTTCCAAAACACCGTAAACGAAACTAGTCCCTGTGACTACTGAAATCCGTTGGCTGTGGTTAAAGTACAAACTCTGCAGAGTCAAATCCTTCCGAATCACCGTGTCCATGGTCAAGGACCATGGCCAGTATATCCATATCTATGTCAGTCCTCGTGGTAAATCCCCGGTGAACAAGCTTGAGTAGTATACCCGTTGAATTGTTATTCCTGTGGATGGACTAACCTTTTGTTTATCTCGTACTTGAATATCCCCTTGAAATGAATTAAATTCATGAGCTACTGAATTATTAAGTTGTGAAATATAAGCCCTTTATGTGATGTCGCTCAGACGTCCGACTGTGGCACTCTTGTCTTTTACTTTCAATATAAGCCCTTTATATGATGTCGCTCAGACGTCCGACTGTGGCACGCCCGTTATTTACTTTTGATATAAGCCCTTTATGTAATGTCGCTCAGACGTCCGACTGTGGCACGCCCGTTATTTACTTTTGATATAAGCCCTTTATGTGATGTCGCTTCAGACGTCCGACTGTGGCACGCACTGTTATTTATTTTCCATTATAAGCCCTTTATGTGGTGTCGCCTTGACGCCCGACTGCGACATTGTTATTTATTTTGTATCCTTTCGAGGAGTCATTCAGACACTCGATTGGCCTTCAGTATTATTTTGGGATTTCGGGAGGACTACCGCCCGACTTCCCTTTTATCTACCATGCATTGCTATCTCATTCTCTGAGTGCGCTTTGTTAAGCTGTTCATATGCATCATGTTTACATTTGTTATATCTTATGTCCGAACTGTCTTGCGAGTACTTTCATAGTACTCACCTGGCTTGTTGATTTGGCCAGATGTTGACGAAGGCGATCTCATGGATGGAGAGTTCGATAGTGAGTCCGACGCCTAGAGGAATCCCAGTCAGTCCCGTGCGATCCTGGATATTAGTCACTTGTATTATATACGCTTCCGCCACCCACAATAAGTATCCTCGAGCCTCACTCCGACGCTCGAAGAGCTGTTAGTTTCAGGAGTCATGTCACCCACTTCGCTGTGATATATCCACCACCGCGTTTATTGTGAGTCAGTAGTATGCCACCCTATCCGCCTTTATGTGTAATATTTGCGCGTTTGTAATAAATTGTTGAGTAGTCTCCGCTCAACTTTGTATTATATTTAGTACTCCTGGTTTTTCTTCTGTGATCAAGATTTTGTCTACCAGTGAGAAGGATTCTTCTCTACTGGTCCGTAAAAGGGATCGATTTCTCAATAAATATTTTTATTGGAAAACCGGTCGTGACAAAACATCAGAAGTCTCGTGGATGTGAGCTCAGGTAAAATGAAGTTGGGACACATGAAGTCACATGATTGCCACATAATGTTGACACAAATCCTCCTGGTGGCCATCAGGAAACTGATGGACAAAGATATAAGAAACACACTCATTGACCTCTGTGATTTGTTCAACAAACTATGGCAGAAGTTGTAGATCCTAAATAGTTTGATAATATGCAAGATGGTATTGCAAGAATATTGTCCAACCTAGAGATGTTTTTCCCACCGTCATTCTTTGATGTCATGGTCCATCTCACTGTGCACCTGCTCCACGAGATAAAGTATTGTGGTCCTGTGTTTCTTCGCAACATGTATCCCTTCGAGCGGTTCATGGGAATACTGAAGTGCTTTTGTCGGAACCGAAACCATCCAGAGGCAAGCATCCTACAAGGTTATACCGCAGAGGAGGTGGTTGAGTTTTGCACCGAATACATGAAACAAAGACCTATAGGTTTGCCCCTCTCTCGCCACGAGGGAAGGCTGAAAGGTAAGCTGGTCCTTGCTGGCACGCAAATGGCTGCACCCGGAGAATTGGCAGAGAAAGCCCATTTGACGGTACTGCTTAACAGCCCAGTTCTCATCGCTTATGCCGAAGAACACTTGGCGGAGATACGCCAAAGCTTCTTTCCAATGGTGCCTTCATCAGAAGTGGAGATGAAGGAGCACACTAAGTACGCCGAATGGCTGAAGAATCGTTTGGCACAAGGATCCATCGATGACATTGCTACGTGGTTGGCACAAAAGCCATCACCTACGGTGTTGACGTACCAAGCATATGACATAAATGGATACACGTTCTACACTGAGGAACGTGATAAGAAGACCTCGTATCAGAACAGCTCTATTTGAATAGAATGCATGATTGTAAATGAAGCTGATAAAAGGGTATACTATGGAACCATCAAAGAGATTTGGGAGCTTGATTACGTGAAAGTTAAGGTGGCATTATTCAGGTGCGCATGGATCCCTCTTGGTCAGGTAAGGATTGATGAGTACAGGAAGACCTATGTTAACAGGACAACGATGGCATATCACGCGGACCCATTCATTCTTGCCAGCGATGCTACCCAGATTTTCTTTGTGGAAGACCCCTTGCATAAGAACGGCCATTTAGCGATGCATGGGAAGAGAAGGGTACTGGGTGTCGACGATGTTGCTGATCAGGACGAGTATGATGAATTTGATGAGTTGCCAGCCAAGGGATCGCACACCAGTGCAACAGAGAAGCGTAAAATCATCAAAAACCCCAAGTTCATTCGGGGTCAACTTAATGATCCCAGTTCCCCCATGTACATGGGAATTAAGCCGTAAGACTAGTCTTTATGCCTACCCTGCAACTTAATTCGTTCAATTTAGAACTGTCGCGTGTACTGAATTTGTGAGTTATGCCCGGTTTTCTGTTGATGTAAGAACCGTTAATATGTTGACCTTGATATGCTGTCAGCTCAGGCAATGAATATGAACTGTTTTTTGTTATTATTATTATATCATAGAGGTAGCACACTCAATCGATCTCACTATAGTATGTGTGAACAAAAATATGCAATCTGGTTTGCGAATAGCACACGGTTCGTTGATGAAAGCCGTGTGCCGACCAAACCCCGCCACCCCGCCCACGATCTGAGTCGTGCTTTCTGATTGGCCAAAACCCAAACCCCACGGATCATACGTCTGCACCTTTGGATGCTCCCATATTGAACGACGATCCTCATCCCTTTCGACAGCACATGCAGTTCCAGTTGTAATCTTTTTATGCACAAAATGCACGTTAATCTCAAAAAATGTCTTAAATATAGCTAACGATACCTGAAATGCGCCAGATAATCAAACCCGTGGTATAATGGTGATTACGTACCGTGGAAATTTTTATGAGGCCAAATGATGAAGTCACCGACCACAGGAGTTTGAATTGACACGTCTCCTTTTGGAAAACCATGATCCTTCATGTGAGATGCTCCGGTTTGGAAGGAGCGGTCATCAAAACTTGTGCCAAACTTTACCAATTTTTTTCCACGGGGTCGTGAGAGCACGCCACAGGCACACATCGATTTTGATGATGTCCGAACTCCATCTGAATTTTCTGTAATTAAAATACCAACTAGGCCTACGCCAGTGGCCGCACCTCGCGACTATGTTTGAAACTTCTCCCCGCTTCTCGAACAAACCGATGAAAACTAACAAAGCGACGCACAAATGATCTGTACACCTTTGCTAGGATGATAGTAAGGGGGTATCATAGCTAGTATCATGCATGCTAACTAGGCAACTTTGATGAGCTGTCATAGAATTAATTAAATGAAGAAAGAGAGGGTTAAGTATCATATCATGAAACCGTATCATAATAAATGTTATGCTACTATGTGTCATGCATGACAATATACATAAAGTACTACATATGATACTAGCTACTCTATGATACTATGCATTAGAGCAAGTAAGTACACAATAGAGTGACATAAGACTAGCGACAATGGGTAGTAACATAGAATGTTACTAGTCTATGTTACTACCTCTATAGTGGGGAGTAATATATGTGAAGTAACATGCAACACTTCATTTATCAGGCTATAGACTCATCTTGCCTTGAGATGTGTGATGTTACTCAGACTAGCCACAATGGGTAGTAACATAGACTAGTAACATGCCCATGTATTACTAGTCTATGTTACTACCTCTATAGTGGGGAGTAACATATATGCGTGGTAACATGCAACACTTCATTTATTAGGCTATAGACACATCTTGCCTCGATATGTACATGTGATGTTACTCATACTACTAGTAACTAGCTATGTTACTACTTTCCTCTCTTTCTTCATTTATTGCTTGCCACATCATCTACTTAATTTATCTAGATATGTGTGATGTTACTACCTATGTTACTCCCATTGTGGGTAGTCTCATACTATAGTAAGACTATACCCACAGTGGGAGTAACATAGATACGTAGTAACATCACACATATCCACTTTCCTCCATTTCTTCCTTTATTGCTTGCCACATCATCTATTTTATCTAGATATGTGTGATGTTACTACCTATGTTACTCCCACTGTGGGTAGTCTGGCTATAAGGAATAGAATAATATATATGTGCTTATTAGTTGGAGGAAAGAGAAGAGAAGCGGGCTCTTGGTTAGTAGAGCCAGCTGCAACACGAGACCCAAGACACTTTGTGAGGATGTAAGGTGGGCCAACTATTGATAAACTAGTATGTATATAAAACTTATTATTGTACATGCTCGCTAAGTGGTTGGTTGTATATGACATGGCAACTTCTTATAGCCGACCCTTGGCTGTATTATTAACCATGCTCTTAGTGAGGTAGCTAGTATATCATAGACGACTAGCTAGTATCAGACTAGCCACAGTGGGAGTAACTTCAGCAGTAACACCGACTCCAACTCAGCAAACTTGCTTATGTGGCAATAAGTTAACGAGGAGAGAGATAGTTTCAGTAACTTAGCTAGTTACTGTAGCATCACATGTCCTAATGCAATATGAGTCTGTAACCTAAGAAATGAAGCTTTGCATGACACTACACTTGTGTTACTACCCACTATGAAGGTAGTAACATATATAGTCTAGGGATATGTGTGTGTTACTAGTGTACTACTCTCCATTGTGGCTAGTCTCATACTCCCTCCTTTCCGGTTTAGGCTGGTTGTAATGGTATTATCATAAGCGGTATCATGCATGCCAACTAGACTTTCTGGATGATGTGGCACACAAGAGAGGGTGTGGTATCATATCATGATACAGTGTCATATTAAATGTTGTACGACTACTTTGTGTGATGCATGACAATTAGTAAGGCAACCTAAGATGTTAACTTATGATACTATGCATTACAGAAGTAGTATCCTAGCTACACTATCATATAGATGCATGCATGATACTACTAGTATATATATATATATATATATAATACTTCCCATTACAACCAGCCTTATAGGGCTCAATTCATAAATACGATCATCTATGATATATACTCCCTCCGTAAACTAATATAAGAGCGTTTAGGTCACTATTTAGTAATCTAAACGCTCTTATATTAGTTTACAGAGGGAGCTAGTACTACTCTATGATACTATATATGCACTATGAAGGTACGTATGTAGTATCATACACTAGTATCATATGCATGATACTATATATATATAGTATATGATACTCCCCACTATATATATATAAGGCTGGCCATAGTGGTGGTATTATAGCCGACGATGTCATGCACTCGGAAATAGCAAGTATGCTGATGTGGCAAAGAATTAAATATATATAAAGAGGGTTAGAGTAACATATAGTAGGTAGATACCGTATCATGTTAAATGTGATGCTAATTTGTGTCATGCATGGCAATAAATATGATCTATATATGATACTATACTCTAGTGCGCTATAATTAATTAAAGGTAGTATCATATGTAATGTATATTCATGATACTAGTATATGACACTCTCCACTATACTCATGATTTCTTACCGTGGAAAAAAATTGGAGGCGAAATGATGAACTCATGTTTTCATTCGAACAAAAATATGATGTTAGGTAATGTAAATGTTTTCAAAGAGCACATGGTTCACTAACGAAAGCCGTGTGTCCACTAAACCGTGGCCGATGCACCCCCCACCCCTCTGCCACGCGCGTGATCTGAGTCGTGCGTTCTGATTGGCCAGAACCCAAACCCCACGGATCGTATGTCTGCACCGTTGGATTCTCCTTGATCGAACGGCGATCATCATCCCTTTCAAAAACACATGTACATGTTTTCAAATAGCCCCTCCCAAAAATATGTTTTCACATAGCACACGGTTCACACACGAAAGTCGTGTGCCTACCAAACCGTGGCCGATGCCTCCCCCCTCGCTGTACGCGCGATCTAAGTCATGCGTTCTGATTGGCCAGAACCCAAACCCCACGGATTGTACGTCTACACCGTTGGATGCTCCTAGATCAAACGACAATCCTCATACCTTTCAACAGGAAATGCAGTCCGGCTAGGAATTGATTTATATGCCAACATGCACGGTAAATGCCAAAAATGTCTTACATATAGCACACGAGGCCTAAAATGCGCCAGCAAATCAAACCCGTGGTAAAATTGTGATTGGTTTACGTGCGAAAAATTTAGAGGCGAAACGATGAACTCACGTCTTCATTTGAAAATTAGTACGTCTTCATTTCAAACGAAATTATTCTGTTTGTGCACACCAGCGCTTAGAGGCAACCGTTTGCATAGGCCTTTCCGCGTGCGCGGCGACCGGGGATATTTTTCACCCTTTTCACCTAGGCCGCCAACACCCCCCCACCGTCCGCCCGTGTTTCACTCAACTAGTCCACCCAATCTCCTTCGCCAGCTCCCCCCTCCCCCAGATCCACAGCAGAACCCTCTCCGGCGCCATCGTGCTCACCCCGGCCGTGTGCCCGCTCTTCGGCGTCAAGCCTACCTCCACTGCCGTTCCCAACACGCGGCGGCCCGCGCCTCGCCGTCTTCGTTTGCTCGCCAGCCAACCTCGATCATATCGATGCAGTAACCCTCGCGCTCTCCTGTGGTCTGGCCGGGTTTGCATTAAGAAGCCCGTTAGTTACTGCTCTCCATCGCGGTGCGGCATATTTCCTCGCAATCCCTCTTCCAATTTCATTCCGTATGTTCCCAAATTGGCTATAAAATAATGGAGAGCGTATATATGTTCATTATCTACCTTCCTTACTACATATAAGTTGTATTTGTTCCAATAAGTTACCGCCTATTTACAGATCGCGGGCGCCCGAGTCACACAAACTTAACAAATTAGCCGTACATTTTCTAAATTATTGCATGGCATGTTTAGAAAGCTTGATACCAAGTTGTTAGTTTTATGCTTATCCTCCTTTCCCGAGTTTCGAATGTGTTCTCTGTAGATGCTGAGTAGCAGCGACAACACTCATTCAGGCCATGTATCTTCATCTGATTCGGACAACCCTAGGTCTTCAGCAGATTGTGAGGGATCAAGTAGTCTTGAACAGGATAGAGCTGCAGCAATTACCCTTCTGGCCAGGACACGGAGGAACGCTCCAAGGAAGCCCACACACCAGCCTAAAGGTGTATATGAAGTAACCGAGATTGATTTAAAGTCTTGGGCTTCAACTAAACTAGATAAAGCACACATGAGGTTCAGGAGTGTGTGTGTGGATTTGTTGGCAGGGCAGGGCTCAACATTAATCTGCCGGGGTTTCGGAAGGCTGCCACAGAAACACGGCGAAGGATAGTCCGGGAGATCATGGATCACCTCAACGTTCCAGAGCAGTGGAGAATGTAGGTGGAACATGCTGCACTGAAGAAGGCTAGGGATGCTTGGAGAAACTGGGAGCACGTGATGTACAAGAGGTACTTGAGTGAAGGCAAGGACCCAATCCCCGCATACCCCCAAATTACAAAGGCATACTGGGCAGAATTCAAAAGGGTCAGGGCAACTCCAGAGTTTGCTGCGAAGAGTTTCAAGCAATCAGAACTTCAGAAGGAGAACATACACCCCCACCGTATGGGTGTGGCAGGATACTACGGCATGAAACTTATATGGGAACAAGAGGACAAAGAAGTAGTTGCGGTGGGTGGGAATCCGGCCTTTAGTGAAATCAAGGGCGAACGCGCCAGAGACTACTTGTGGGCACGTGCAAAGAGGAGTGATGACGGAACTTATTACTTTGAAAACGCACGTGACGCCAAACTGTATGAAGTGATGGTAGAGGCTTCCAAGATCCCTGGAAGGTTCTACAGAAACTCAGGGCCATGTGACATTCCGTCCATTGCTCTGGACACAAAAGAGCCCCCTGACCATGCAAGGCGTATAGGTGTTAATGTCCCACACAAGAGGGCTTTCGCACTTAGCAAAGAAGAGAGGCTCAGCATGAAAAAAGCGAGGAGTGAAATGAAGCAGAATGCATTGTTTGAAAAGTTAAGAAGGAGATTTATCCAGCTGTTCGAAAGGATGTTGAGGAGTCAATGATGATGATGCAGTAGACTCTAACACTGATAGATAGCCAACAGATGGGAGGGGAGGCGGGCATGGATGATGCTGCTTATTGCGAGAAAACACTGCACAAGAGTAGCTGTGCATCAGCTGACCCCAGCGACATTGAGACTGCAGCTGCTCGTGATGATGCTATATCTGATCTATCTGGAATGAAAGACAGACTGAAGGGCGTGCTTACACATTATGAAGGTACATTAAAATGTGCAACAGCCTGGGTTTGCCCACCCTTCTTGGAAGATGGCCTCTTCTTGGACAATGTGCCATTGAAGCCGGGCTGTGTGAAGTGCTACGCGACTGAAGTAAAGCCTGGATTCAATGAATTGGCCCTGAAGAATGTCCTAGGAGACTTCAATGAGCAAAGGACCTTGGGAGAAACACTGTTACATCACATCTTGTGGCCACGAAAGGAAATAGAGTTCATCGATGAGATTCCTGAAGCCCCGCCAAGAGCAACCACTGTCTGTTGGAAATATGTCCTAGAGGCAATAATAAAATGGTTATTATTATATTTCCTTGTTCATGATAATTGTCTATTGTTCATGCTATAATTGTATTAACTGGAAACCGTAATACATGTGTGAATACATAGACCACAACATGTCCCTAGTAAGCCTCTAGTTGACTAGCTCGTTGATCAATAGATGGTTATGGTTTCCTGACCATGGACATTGGATGTCATTGATAACGGGATCACATCATTAGGAGAATGATGTGATGGACAAGACCCAATCCTAAGCATAGCACAAGATCGTGTAGTTCGTTTGCTAAGAGCTTTTCTAATGTCAAGTATCATTTCCTTAGACCATGAGATTGTGCAACTCCCGGATACCGTAGGAATGCTTTGGGTGTACCAAACGTCACAACGTAACTGGGTGGCTATAAAGGTGCATTACAGGTATCTCTGAAAGTGTCTGTTGGGTTTGCATGAATCGAGACTGGGATTTGTCACTCCGTATGACGGAGAGGTATCTCTGGGCCCACTCGGTAATGCATCATCATAATGAGCTCAATGTGACTAAGGAGTTAGCCACGGGATCATGCGTTACGGAATGAGTAAAGAGACTTGCTGGTAACGAGATTGAATGAGGTATTGGGATACCGACGATCGAATCTCGGGCAAGTAACATACCGATGGACAAAGGGAATTGTATACGGGATTGATTGAATCCCCAACATCGTGGTTCATCCGATGAGATCATCGTGGAACATGTGGGAGCCAATATGGGTATCCAGATCCCGCTATTGGTTATTGGCCGGAGAGGTGTCTCGGTCATGTCTGCATGGTTCCCGAACCCGTAGGGTCTACACACTTAAGGTTCGGTGACGCTAGAGTTGTTATGGGAAATAGTATGTGGTTACCGAAGGTTGTTCGGAGTCCCGGATGAGATCCCGGACATGACGAGGAGCTCCGGAATGGTCCGGAGGTGAAGATCGGTATATTGGACGAAGGGTATTGGAGTCCGGAATTGTTCCGGGGGTACCAGGCTATGGCCAGCATGTCCGAAAGGGGTTTCGGAGGCCCCGGCAAGCGTTGGGGGGCCTTATGGGCAAGGGGAAGGGGCAAACCAGCCCACTAAGGGGCTATGCGCCCCTCCCAACCCCTCTCACGTAACCAGGAGAGGTGGGGGCGCCACCCCTAGGGCAGCCGCCTGATGTAGGCTGGAACCCTAGATGGCCGATCTTTCACGAAAGGAGCGGATCCCTACGACGAATGTGATGAATACGAGGGGAAACACGAGGGAGACACGAGAGGAACACGAGAGAAATCACTCAACCAACAAGAATAGATCACACATGTGCTAGATCGATGAACACAAAGGTAAGATACAAGATCCAAAGTCAACAACGGACGATACAAACGGTAACCGGTTCTTCTCCGTGAGGAGGTCTTGAATCCACGAGGGGATCTTCCCGTGAGGGGTCTTGAATCCAAGGTGGATCTTCTCCGTAGAGGGGCCGCAGTCTCTCTCGTGGAGTAGATCCGATATGGATGAGAAAAGCTCTATCTCTAAATGAGCTAATCCTTTGCTAACCCTAGAAAGATGGAGGAGAAGGAGTATATATAGTCTAGGGGGTCGAAGGGGTACACGGGCCTCGGCCCTTTACTGTGCGCAGACAGACGGAGCCGGATGTCCGGGGCTTCAGGAGTGGTCGGATGTCCGGGCTAGGGGCCGGATGTCCGGGCTGGCGGTGCAAACTTCTGTAGTCTCTGGATAGGCGGGGTCGGATGTCCGGGCTGGGGTGCCGGATGTCCGGCGGCTCGGGAAGAGCCGGATGTCCGGGCCTCTGGCCGGATGTCCGAGCTGACGTGGTTCAGCTTCGGGTGCCTTCTGCGATGGGCGCCGGATTTCCGGGCTGGTGCCGGATGTCCGGGCTTGCGGGAGGGGCCGGATGTCCGGGTCCTGTAGCGTTTCTCCGATTCCTCTCGTCGTGCTCCTTCATCCTTGTACTTGGGGACTTGTCCATCATTCTGAGCATCTCCGAGAGGGTCTCCTTGGTACCTAGGCATATGTAGTGTCCTTGCATTAGGTAGCAACCATGTCTCACATGAATGGGAAGGAGAAGCATTTAGGAGCGGGTTCACCTTAGGTCCAAAGGCGTAGGCTCGAGTGTACATGGGGATGATCATAGGATGCTCCGCATCATCTCCCCTCCCTTGGGAAAGATCTGACGTCGGATCGAAAACCTCATCACCATGGAAACGGTTGTCGTGGACGGACTTGTAGTTGGACGAAGTGGAAAACATGGCGCAATCCAAGTACTCCAAGGTGTGTCCGGAGTGGTACACATGCAAAAAGAGCAAACACAAACAACACTTGGAAATACAATGGTTAGCGCACACGAAGTGTCCATCATGTAAGAATGAGTCCGTGAGGCAAGATTGTTCATGACAAAGCACATGAAGCTTAGCAAGATGATATGGAATGAGATGCAAAGCGTTCATGGGAGAAAAATCATACATTGTGCACACAAATGTGTTTTGAATATGATGAATGCAACCACGGTGCAAAATGATGTCATAGTGAGATGGTTTATCAATAGCATGGATATGGCAATGGATGCTCAATGTGAGTATGTGATCATGAAATTGATGGTAGGCAATGTGATCATTATGTATGAATATGCCATCAAGAAAGATCACAACAAATTTTCTAAGGAAATGCACAAGCTCATATATCATAGATGACATGGGAATAGGTGCAACAAGACAAGCATAATGTGTGCCAATCCATGCATAAGATGCAAATTTGTCATGGGTGGTGTTGTACCATAGCTCGATGTCGTGGTAGAAGTGTTGGTCCGGTGGTGCATCCACTAAGTCCGAGCACTCTTCAACTTGAAGGTCCATAGGGTCCATCTCCAATGTCGGTCCTCCGTTCATGAGATGTATCATGTAGAAAACAAGAAGAAAACAACAATGAAAGAATGACCCATCCAACATGCGTATTTGAGAATGGCTCAAAGGGAAGGAGTTCACCTTTAGTAGTTTCTCAAGGGTGATGGAGTTGCGCATCATGTATGCCTTCTCATAACCAAAATGTTTCGTGATCGTATCGCCTTGTGAATCCTTCAAAACGAAAGAACATGACAAACACTCGGAAAAACAAATGAGGTTAGCAGAAATGCAAAACCTAGCATTCGTGTGGTAAGATACCCAACAAGTGTATGCATCATGCTCATCATAAGAAAGTACAACAGTGTAGTTCATGGTATGGAGGCGGATGATGCGGGAACAACCCAATACAATAGGCTCAATCAACCAAGCATGCATCACAAGTGAAGTATCCAAGTCTCCAAGATCATTAAGCATAGAAGCAACTATTGGAGGCAAGCTACAATAAACAAGATATATCATGTGAGAGGCATGAGCATATATGTCATCAACCCAAGAAAGCGAGTAATGGAACATGGGTGATGCAACCAAGCAAGTAATCATAGTGATCAAGTCAAGCAAGCTAGTAGTGCGAAGATGCAACGTACTAGAAGGAATCATGGCGAGCATGTCATGTGTGCAAATAGTGGGCATATATAATGCACATGACATTTCACAAGCATAAAGGCAAGATGTGAGCAAAATAGCATCAATAGCATGGGGCACATGATAAACATGGCAATAGCAACAAGGATCTCCACCAAGCATGCAAATACACATAGGAGGATCATAATGGTGAATCATGGGTAAGTGCAAGCAAGGGTCACAATTGCATGGCAAAGTCATGAAAAGAGGTGTAACATGCAAAGTGAACACGGGAAAATGAGCATAAGGTGATAAGTGGTAAATAGCCCATAGCCGTGTGAGAGACAAGTAAAAGGAATGCGCGAAGTCGTTGCGCGAAGGGAATGGTGGGAAGGACAATCCACGGGATCCCAAGTCATCTTTGCTCTCAAGAGCTCGTTTCGTCAACTCATGGGATTGTGAGGTTGACGAGTGTTCATAAGTACCTACACAAAACAAAGACAAAGGTAAAATTGTGTGTGCATGGTAGATGTACACATCATCCATCATGATGCATACGTGCTTGTGTCGGTTAGCACAAAATATCCAATGCTCAAATAAATGAGATGCGTGATATAGAAACATGTCATCCATCATGAGAGGTTTGTTATTATGTATAGCATAATGGAGACTCAAATTTTGTAATGCATCACTAGTGATATCTAGAGCATTGTTATGAATGGTATGCATGTGGTGCAAGCAATTATGGGATTCATGCAAAGCATGGAATGCATCAAGATCTCCTAATATGTATGAGGAAACTATGGGGGTCTCCTCATGAGCATTTGTAGAAACATCACATGGAGAATATTGACAACATCCAAAACAAATCATATTTGGTTCTTTGTGATCATGGCATGGAATAGTAGATGAATTGCGCAAATCATGTAAAGGAAGCATAGCAATATCATCGCATGAAAAACAAAAGCCAATGACCATCATTTCGTCATCTATGCCATAAGTGCAAATGGGATTTATTTTAATGGGGCATGCATAGTTACTATGTTGAGATTGAAATGAAGCAATATGGGAAATCTCACTCATAGCATATGACAAGTTCAAGGGATTGTCAAACATGAAGTGACCAATAGAATTTTCACATGATATCCTATGGAGCATAGCATCACAACTAGGCAACTCAACATGGTCATCATCATATTCATCATAAATTGGTAAGTCATGACATGAAGAAGTCACACTAGCATGAAGCATGGCAATAGGTGTGTCAACATCATGCAAGCAATCATTGGTGAGATAGTCCACTAGTGGGACAAGAGAAGCACCATCACCTATGTTACCTTTGGAGCATCGCTCATGTGTTGTAGGTGAGGTGTCGAAGACCAAGGCGTGGTCGTCTTCATCTTGATGGAACCATGTGGGGGTGCATCATCGTCCACCATGGCCATCGTCATCTCCATTGGAGGTATGGACTCGTCGAGGAAAGGCATGTCATCATGTCGGAGACCTAGCATCAAAGAAAACACACTCGGAGTAGAGGTTAAGTCGTCAGAAATCATAGTGGTCTCACGTGCCGTGTCAACTACCTCACTCACTAAGTGTTGTGGCTCACTCACTCCCGGTAAGATGCTCTCACTCATATGGTTGGTGGAGTCACTCAAATGGCACTCAACCTCACATAGGATGTGTGGCATGCTCTCATGTGTGGGGCTAGTGGTGGTCACACTCATCCTCTCATAGGAAATGCACTCAATGTCATATATGGTGGAGTCACTCATGTCACTCATGGCTGGGTGGCTCTCCTCACATGGCAATTGGGTCATCTCATGATATGTGGGTGTCGGAGAGATGTTGGTGCAAATGTCTCCATGCTCAACTCCTATCGCCGTATCGGTTGAAGGGATAGTCCCATGCTCAACCTTCTTGTCGTCGTCTTGTTGTTGGAGGCCCATATGATGTGGCACCTCGTAGCTCCTCTCCATGACCGAAGGGAATTTCCCATGCTCGGCCATCTTCTTTGAGGGACTTCCAAAGATGGAAGTGTCGCCCTCGCTCGTAGGTGGTCGCCTTGTTGTTGAAGATGTCGATGTAGGCGAACTCATGGGAAGTAGGCGAAGATGCCGTACGTCCAAAGGCGAAGATGCCTTGAGAACACTTGGCGACGATGCCGAAGTGGTTGGTGTAGCCGTAGCTCCGTTTTGGTGGTGCTCGTCTCGCGATCTTCTCTTGTCCTCATGAAGCTTGGACTTGGTGTGAAGTAGAGCTTGTTGGCACTTGTGCATTTGCGCTTGTGGAGCATCTTCATGTTGATGGTGTCGTTGTCGTACTTGAGCTCGTAGTAGATGTCGTTCGTCGTCGTCATGCACATGATGCTTGGAGGTGACTTGCCCTTCATGACGATGTTGGCGATGGTCGCCATGGAGATGTGGATGTGGACGACTTGCGCTTGCATCTTGTTTGCGCTCCGAAGATGATCGACTTGCTCGCCGCCGCCTTGAGGATGATGAAGGGGAAGAAGACTTGTAGTCGGCCACCATGTCGCGTAGTTGATCCTTTAGCTCGCCCAACTTGGTGTCGATGTAGTCCCTTTTCCTTGCTTGGGAGTGGTGTATGTCGATGGCGAGGTTGTCGAGGCGCTCTCGCAAGGTAGATTGTGTTCCTTGCATTTGTCGTTGTAGATCGAAGATGGACGCTTTGGTGATGTAGTTGTTCGTGCCGTCGTTGTTCTCGAAGACCGGAGATGAAATGCCTTGCCTATACACCACAAGACTCGAGCAAATATGAGTGGGAGAAAGAGAAGAACTTATACCAAATGTACCTTGACCGATGTTGAAGATGGATCAATGATCACTCAATGTGTAACAAGGAAATAGCACAATTGGTACCAATTCTTGTCGGTTTCTCACACCTACACAAATAAGGCTTATAGTGGAGCTCGGTGAGGATAGTGGCACAAAAAATTTGATGCAAAATGTTAGCAAGAGTCAATAATGTTGAAAAAGATTCACAAATTCGCAAGTGAAACAAGTAGACCAATAGCAAAGAATGGCACACGGAAACACACACACGGATAGATAAATGGGGTCGTGCAACCAAGGAATGAGCACAAAATGTGGAGTCCACGGAAAACGCTCGTGTTGCACAACTCAAGAGAGACGCTAGCACGATTGCTCAATAGGCGGATACAACACTTGTGCACAACCTATGATATGCAAAATGGATAAACTTCTATCCCAAGTATGCTATGTATGTATGGTTCCCGGTGTTTGTCTCAAGATGATCCAAGATGATCGGATATGACAATCTTATATGCAATGTGGTATGATGCTATGGCACTTGCTTACAAGCTTCTTTGCTCTTTCTCTTTTGCTTAAAAGCTTATTTTTTTGTATGTATGGCCACTTGCAAAATGCACAAACCAAGATAGCAACAGTGTGTATGCGGGAACAAACTTGTGACACAAGAGATGATATGATACCAATATGGTATGGTATATATGCAATGGGAGGTGTCGATCACTAATGTGCACAAGTAACGTTTCCGGCAATACTCAAATGGCTAGTCTCGATAGGCAAGCGACGCAAAATGGGCTAGGGGTTAACAATGCAATGTGCAAGGGAATATACAATGGAGGGATACCATGATACCAAGATGATATGGAGGTTACCGTCCGAGGCGATGATGAGTGGAGGTGTTCTTGATGTAGATACCAAGATGATGGAGACTTGTCCCTAAGTAGCCGAAACACCTTAGGAAACGGAAAAACCGCGAACTCAAAATCTCAAATCTCAAATGTCAAAAGTCAAAACGGTGGTAGCGGGAACTCAAAGGGATTGCGGAAATGCAATGATGGGGTTTTTGCGAGTAGGCAATGCAGAAGTGGAGGGTAAGGTGGTGAACTATACACGGTGTCGGGGTTGGAAGCACGGTCCCTAAGTAGCCGAAACACCTTAGGAAAAGCAACTCACAACACAAACAAAATTGGGTTAAGTTAGGGTGGAGGAAGTGTATGGTGGGTAAGCCTATGCGGAAGTTATGGTGGTGGTTGATGAAGAAGCAACCGTCCCTAAGTAGCCGAAACACCTTAGGAGACTCGAATCACAACTCAAACAACCACAAATGCTAAGGGGAACAAAATTGGTTAGGTTGCGGAAGTCGGTGGTGGTTTTGCGAATGTTGTGGTGGAAGCCCTAGGCAAAGATGCCAAATTTGTCAAAATTTTATGGAGTCAAATGGGGATGGGACCTATCTAGGTGGATAGAGGATGTCAATAGCTACTCAACGAGCTGAACGCGAAAATCGGACTCTGGATGTGGAAGTTATGCATAAAACGGTGAAACGGAAAAGCTGAAATGTACAGGGGTCGGACATCCGGGGCTTTGGCCGGATTTCCGGGACCTGATGTCCAGAACCGCGCGCGAAAATGCGCTCCAGGAACCGGATGTCCGGGACACAGGCCGGATGTCCGGGGCTACGGGCCGGATGTCCGGGCTCCAAATCCGAGGATGAACTCGAGGAACTCGATTTTGGGGGCGGAAATTGATGATTTCGGGGGCAAAATTGGAGAGATTTCGTGGATGGAAAGTGGGGAAAATTGGGGGAAAGCTAGATCCACAAGTAACAAAGCAAATCCACGGATCAAATTCAACAAAACATCATCAAACCAACAAATCACAAAAAAATTTGGGGCTATTTTTTTGCTGGGGATTTTCGAATTTTGGGACAAAATCAACAAAACTAGGCTAGAAAACACAACGGGGAGGCTCCGAAATCGTGATCAACGTGGCTCATGATACCAAGATGATGTAGGGTGGAACCCTAGATGGCCGATCTTTCACGAAAAGAGCGGATCCCTACGACGAACGTGATGAACACGAGGGGAAACACGAGGGAGACACGAGAGGAAAACGAGAGAAATCACTCAACCAACAAGAATAGATCACACATGCGCTAGATCGATGAACACAAAGGTAAGATACAAGATCCAAAGTCAACAACGGACGATAGAAACGGTAACCGGTTCTTCTCCGTGAGGAGGTCTTGAATCCACGAGGGGATCTTCCCGTGAGGGGTCTTGAATCCAAGGTGGATCTTCTCCGTAGAGGGGCCGCAGTCTCTCTCGTGGAGTAGATCCGATATGGATGAGCAAAGCTCTATCTCTAAATGAGCTAATCCTTTGCTAACCCTAAAAAGATGGAGGAGAATGAGTATATATAGTCTAGGGGGTCGAAGGGGTACACGGGCCTCGGCCCTTTACTGTGCGCAGACAGACGGAGCCGGATGTCCGGGCGATAGGCCGGATGTCCGGGGCTTCAGGAGTGGCCGGATGTCCGGGCTGGGGGCCGGATATCCGGGCTGGCGGTGCAAACTTCTGTAGTCTCTGGATAGGCGGGGTCGGATGTCCGGTCTGGGGTGCCGGATGTCCGGCGGCTCGGGAAGAGCCGGATGTCCGGGCCTCTGGCCGGATGTCCGAGCTGACGTGGTTCAGCTTCGGGTGCCTTCTGCGATGGGCGCTGGATTTCTGGGCTGGTGCCGGATGTCCGGGCTTGCGGGAGGGGCCAGATGTCTGGGGCCTGGCCGGATGTCCGGGTCCTGTAGCCTTTCTCCGGTTCCTCTCGTCGTGCTCCTTCATCCTTGTACTTGGGGACTTGTCCATCATTCCGAGCATCTCCGAGAGGGTCTCCTTGGTACCTAGGCATATGTAGTGTCCTTGCATTAGGTAGCAACCATGTCTCACATGAATGGAAAGGAGAAGCATTTAGGAGTGGGTTCACCTTAGGTCCAAAGGCGTAGGCTCGAGTGTACATGGGGATGATCGTAGGATGCTCCGCATCACCGCCCCTCCCGGCTTGGGGGGCAAGTTTCCTAGGGGGTGGGGCGCCCAAACCCATCTAGGGTTTCCACTGGCCGCCGCCTCCTCCTCTAGATCCATCTAGAGGGGCCGGCCCCCTCTCCCCTTCCCCCTATATATAGTGAGGGGGTGGGAGGGCAGCCACACCCTTCCCTTGGCGCAGCCCCTTCCTCCTCATACATCTCCTCCTCCTCCGTAGTGCTTGGCGAAGCCCTGCCGAAGAACCACGAGCTCCATTGCCACCACGCCATCGTGCTGCTGGAGTTCTCCCTCAACTTCTCCTCTCCCCTTGCTGGATCAAGAAGGAGGAGACGTCCCCGGGCTGTACGTGTGTTGAACGCGGAGGCGCCGTCCGTTCGGCGCTAGATCGGATCTTCCGCGATTTGAATCGCCGCGAGTACGACTCCATCAACCGCGTTCTTGTAACGCTTCCGCTTAGCGATCTTCAAGGGTATGAAGATGCACTCCCTCTCTCTCGTTGCTAGCATCTCCTAGATTGATCTTGGTGACACGTAGGAAAATTTTGAATTATTGCTACGTTCGCCAACACTATCGCCCCTCAACAGGTGATGCTCTCCTTGCCATAGCAGCTCTCACGGGCTGATGCATCAACCTGTGATCAGCCGGACCGACTTTTTGGCGTACAGGCCATCATCCTCCGCCCCAAAGCAGCCAGTGGCAAGGCCTACAACTGCTGATGACGCACCACCGGTTCAGATGCTGGCCGCTGAAGCAGTGGGGGGAGACCCAGCTCCAGCACATGCTCAGCAGACCAACCTGGTGGAACAGACTGCTAAGCAGTCTGATGCTTTAGAACCGCCTGCTAAGCAGTCTGTAGGTCCAGAACCGACTGCTCATCAGTCCGTCGGTCCGCAGGCGCGTGATCAGCATACCAATGCATTAGTACTTCCTGCTCAGCAAACCAACGCGTTGGCACGGCCTCCTCAGCACATCGACAAGTTGGCACCACCTACGCAGAAACCTGACATAGCTTCAACGCATGGTCAGCAGTCTGATGCCTCTGCTCCTACAGCCCAGCAGTCCGTCACAGCAGCACCGCCAGCTCAGCGGTCCGGCATAGATAAACCGTCTGCTAAGAAGTCCATCCAAGCTTCACCGTCTGCTTGGCAGTCTGCCGTGCAGGCAACCAAACGTTTTGCCAGAAATGCTTCAAGTACCAAGAAGGAAGTGGCCAAAAAGGCTACACCCACGACCACGAGGAAGCGCAGCAGGAAAGTGAAGAGGAAAGAGAACGATTGCCTCTTACTTAAAGCACTCATCGCCCAGAACCAAATTAACAGCAGCTTGTTCGAATCGGGGAGTAATATTTTTTATGACGCCATGGATGATGAAGAAGTAGAATTGTTGCTTGCTAAAAGAAAAGCAGACGTACTTGAAGCACGCAATTACGTCCATGGCCAGCCATTTCTTGTTGGCGAATACTTTGATGAGTGCAGCTCTAGTTGTCGCGAGTTACATGAATATTGCATGGATCAAATGTCAGAAGGTCATCACCATTTGCTAGTCCACTACAACAGAGATCATTTCCGACACGATGCTGGTTCCATCATTGTGAGTTTCGAGGACTTACATCTCTTCTTCAACTTCAACGTGCTCGATGCCACTCTTGTTAGATGCATGATTTTATAAGTACTTAACAAACTCTGATCAACTTCTCCATATAAGGCTGTAAATGATAAACAACTAACTGCATTTTATTCCTCTCAGGGGATTGAACGCGCAGAGAAGACAAAGGTAGAGTGTGTATTTCATAGATCCTGCGTTAGCAAATGGCACAACATTACATGAAAAGGACCGACGGGACTGGGCCGTTAATACGGTCGTCCATATCTTCGAAAACACGTCCCATGCAGAATCATTTCTCTGGCCATATCATGAACGGTAAGTCAAGTAAACAACCACGCATACACTTATTGTCTTTCAGATTTCGACACCATCCGTAAGTTCATGGATTTCTTAATATGTAGCAATCACTGGATATTGGTATTCATTGTTCCAAACAAGAATACAATTTACTACATCGATTCTCTCAGAGAGTCAACAAACGCTCAGGATCTGACGCATCTTCAGCAATTCTTGGATAGGTATTGAATTCTATGATGTTGAAATTAATTTGCATTCATATCTGGTTCAATAATTGATGTTGTCAAAATTCATCATCATTCGCAGTGTGCTCGCATTGTGTGAAACTAAAACAGGGAACCTGTTCAAGAGGAAACTACCTCTGCAGCACGAGATCGTTTCTCCGGTAACACACCGAAATCCATTATTTTCGGAAAATTTATCCAACAGTCTGGAAATACCTTTCCTTACGCTAGTCAAATGTTCAAGCTTCTAAATAAACCTCTTTCTATTTTGTCCAAAGAAAAAATAATACATCTAACACCAGTTAGGTTGTTCCTAACAGGACAAATACATGACTAATTTTGTACAAAAAATTTCAGTGTCCTCAGCAAGAAGCAGGGACCAACCTTTGTGGATACTATGTTTGCAGACACATGATCTGCATCTGCAAATCTGCTGATAGTTGTGACGATCCTCGTGAATTAGTACCAGTAAGTCTATCTTAATTAATATCTTCTACTCCACTCATATGGCACATTCTGATCTTAAAAATACCGCATCTCATCTTAAAACCGAGGACCCCTGAACTACTCCCGGCTGGTGAATTGCTGATGGTTCGGAGATTTATCAGCGACTTCTTCCTGGATCACGACATCAATCCCACTGGTGATAATGAAGATTTCAGCATGCATTCTCCTGAAACATTGAGTAAGAGTTAGCCGCTAAACATATAATGCATGGATCCATTGTTTTCCATCTGATGAGGTCTTCATATTTCGTACACTATGATTAATTATGTAATGCATATATGTGTGGACAAATCATTGGAATTTAGCTACCATATGTTCAATTGCAATTGTTGCGAAATCTGATGAATGTTCTTCCTGTGGACACTATTTCTTCAATTGAATATTGTGGCGAATTTGCTTTTTACATGCCGATTGAAAATGGGATATTTTTGTTTATTTGTTCAATTGAATATTGTGGCAAATTTGCTTTTTGCGTGCCGATTCAAAATGGGATATTTTTGTTTTAACCTGGCAATTGCTTCGCACATGGTTCAACTAAACAAGTGTGTGCGATCCACATCAGAAAGCATATGTCAATCGTAGCGGAACCATTGGTGATACACAGCAGATCGCAAACGATTTGCAGCGCTACTACGTGTGCGTAGGTTCTCCGGAACCATTTGTGATATCGCGTTATCGCACACGAGAACCGGGAGTAAACCGTGCCCAATGGAAACTACAATCCCAGTCGTATTTTTTTCAGGAAACGTGTGGGATCCCAAACGAAAAGCACACGTCACTCTTGCGGCAACCGTCGGTGATACCTAACAAATCACAAATGGTCTGCAGCACTTGTATGTGTGCGAAGGGGCTCCTGAACCGTTTGTGATAGAACATTAGCGCAGACGGTAATTGTTGGAAAACGTGTGTGATGGAGTCTTGCATGGCAGACGGGTTACGCAGAAAACTCGTGTGCGATGGGGCACAAATCGCACACAGTTCATATGTTGGCCCGTGTGCCTTATATACTGTTTCCCAAACGGTTCGTTACGATAGGCCGTATGGTTTCACTGGGTCATTAGAAACGCTTAATCACCGATACCACACGTGCAAAAGAATTTAGTGTGTGCTGCATCGCACACAGTTACATTTTGGAAGGCCTCTGGATCACTGTTCCATATCCCCGATGGTTTCTGGGTCGTGTGGGAAGGACCCCCTGTCGCACACACTCACTTGGCGACGGTTCCGAAGGCCGTCGCGGAAAGGGGTTAAAAACCATTTGTTTAGGACCGATGCACACCAGTGGTGGATTACCTGCCTGGATAGGCGAGGCCGAGGAGCGTGAAGGATGGTTGCCGGCGAGGAGGCAGCGGCGCTGCAAGCAAGGAGTGAAGGTTTCAACTTGGAAAGGAAGGCAGGAAGAGGGGAATTGTGGCTTTTTGTAAGGGAGACGGGGCGGGGAGGTAGATATTCTGCGGAAGCCGAAAATTTGGAATCACTTCACACAAAAAACTGGCGCGCAAAGTGACATCAGACACGGTCCGAAGATATTTTGTGCTGCATCTCACACTGTTGGTTATAATAAACTGTGTGGGATCTACTTGATTTTTGGTCTTGATTTGAATTACATAATGGGTCAAAGCAGCCATGGACGGTGTTTGAATTGCTAGACCTATTATCTATAGTGATTATAAAAGAATTGGAATTATTCAGGGTTCGTTCGGACATTTTTATGCATTAAATGACTTTTCAATGCATTTATGTGCATAATTCAAATTTGAACTAAATGCGTATGCTCCAGTGCATATAAATTGGTTGAAAAATCAAATCTATGTCCTTGGGTGCATGCTTAGGTCCCATGCAAGAAATGGGAATGAATTTCAAACACCAGGGCACCGTTGATTGCCGGCAAAACATTGAGATGCCTGGTTTTTAAATTCTAGTAAATCCAAAACTCGTCTGAAATTCATGAAACTTGGCATGTTATCATGGAGCGGCATCAACATGCTGTGGTACAAATTTTGTCCCATTTGGGGCAGGTTTGGGTATATGCTTCTCACAAACCGGAGCTTCTCACAACAAGCATGATGGTTTTCGGTAGGGAACGTCCCACCTTTGGGGACGAAACGATATCCATTGCCTCTTATTGCTTTCAAGTTTTTTTTCTCGTGTCAACATAGAACAACATGACTGTTGTATGAATTTTTGTGATTTTTCGGGGTTCGTTTGGACATTTTTATGCATTAACTGAGTTTTCAATGCATTTATGTGCATAATTCAAATTTGAACTACATGCGCATGCTCCAATGCATATAAATTGGTTAAAAAATCAAATATGTGTCCTTGGGTGCATGCTTAGGTACCATGCAAGAAATGGGAATGAATTTCAAACATCAGGGCACCATTGATTGCTGGCAAAACATTGAGATGCCTGGATCTTAAATTCTAGTAGATCCAAAACTCGTCTGAAATTCATGAAACTTGGCATGCTATCATGGAGCGGCATCAACATGCTGTGGTATAAATTTTGTCCCATTTGGGGCAGGTTTGGGTATATGCTTCTCACAAACCGGAGCTTCTCACAACAAGCATGATGGTTTTCGGTAGGGAACGTCCCACCTTTGGGGAGGAAACGATATCCATTACCTCTTATTGCTTTCAAGTTTTTTTCTCGTGTCAACATAAAACAGCAGGAGTGTTGTGTGAATCTTTGTTATTTTTCGGGGTTCGTTTGGACATTTTTATGCATTAACTGAGTTTTCAATGCATTTATGTGCATAATTCAAATTTGAACTACATGCGCATGCTCCAGTGCATATAAATTGGTTGAAAAATCAAATCTATGTCCTTGGGTGCATGCTTAGGTCCCATGCAAGAAATGGGAATGAATTTCAAACACCAGGGCACCGTTGATTGCCGACAAAACATTGAGATGCTTGGTTTTTAAATTCTAGTAAATCCAAAACCCGTCTGAAATTCATGAAACTTGGCATGCTTTCATGGAACGGCATCAACATGCCGTGGTACAAATTTTGTCCCATTTGGGGCAGGTTTGGGTATATGCTTCTCACAAACCTGAGCTTCTCACAACAAGCATGATGGTTTTCGGTAGGGAACGTCCCACCTTTGGGGAAGAAACGATATCCATTGCCTCTTATTTCTTTCAAGTTTTTTTTCTCGTGTCAAAATAGAACAACAGGAGTGTTGTGTGAATTTTTGTGATTTTTCAGGGTTCGTTTGGACATTTTTATGCTTTAACTGAGTTTTAAATGCATTTATGTGCATAATTCAAATTTGAACTATATGTGCATGCTCCAGTGCATATAAATTGGTTGAAAAATCAAATATGTGTCCTTGGGTGCATGCTTAGGTCCCATGCAAGAAATGGGAATAAATTTCAAACACCAGGGCATCATTGATTGCCGGCAAAACATTGAGATGCCTGGTTTTTAAATTCTAGTAAATCCAAAACTCGTCGGAAATTCATGAAACTTGGCATGCTATCATGGAGCGGCATCAACATGCCGTGGTACAAATTTTGTCCCATTTGGGGCAGGTTTGGGTATATATGCTTCTCACAAACCGGAGTTTCTCACAACTAGCATGATGGTTTTCGGTAGGGAACGTCCCACCTTTGGGGACGAAACGATATCCATTGCCTCTTATTGCTTTCAAGTTTTTTTTCTCGTGTCAACATAGAACAACAGGACTGTTGTATGAATTTTTGTGATTTTTCGGGGTTCGTTTGGACATTTTTATGCATTAACTGAGTTTTCAATGTATTTATGTGCATAATTCAAATTTGAACTACATGCGCATGCTCCAATGCATATAAATTGGTTAAAAAATCAAATATGTGTCCTTGGGTGCATGCTTAGGTACCATGCAAGAAATGGGAATGAATTTCAAACATCAGGGCACCATTGATTGCTGGCAAAACATTGAGATGCCTGGATTTTAAATTCTAGTAGATCCAAAACTCGTCTGAAATTCATGAAACTTGGCATGCTATCATGGAGCGACATCAACATGCTGTGGTACAAATTTTGTCCCATTTGGGGCAGGTTTGGGTATATGCTTCTCACAAACCGGAGCTTCTCACAACAAGCATGATGGTTTTCGGTAGGGAACGTCCCACCTTTGGGGAGGAAACGATATCCATTACCTCTTATTGCTTTCAAGTTTTTTTCTCGTGTCAACATAAAACAGCAGGAGTGTTGTGTGAATTTTTGTTATTTTTCGGGGTTCGTTTGGACATTTTTATGCATTAACTGAATTTTCAATGCATTTATGTGCATAATTCAAATTTGAACTACATGCGCATGCTCCAGTGCATATAAATTGGTTGAAAAATCAAATCTATGTCCTTGGGTGCATGCTTAGGTCCCATGCAAGAAATGGGAATGAATTTCAAACACCAGGGCAACGTTGATTGCCAGCAAAACATTGAGATGCTTGGTTTTTAAATTCTAGTAAATCCAAAACTCGTCTGAAATTCATGAAACTTGGCATGCTTTCATGGAGCGGCATCAACATGCCGTGGTACAAATTTTGTCGCATTTGGGGCAGGTTTGGGTATATGCTTCTCACAAACCTGAGCTTCTCACAACAAGCATGATGGTTTTCGGTAGGGAACGTCCCACCTTTGGGGAAGAAACGATATCCATTGCCTCTTATTTCTTTCAAGTTTTTTTTCTCGTGTCAAAATAGAACAACAGGAGTGTTGTGTGAATTTTTGTGATTTTTCAGGGTTCGTTTGGACATTTTTATGCTTTAACTGAGTTTTAAATGCATTTATGTGCATAATTCAAATTTGAACAATATGTGCATGCTCCAGTGCATATAAATTGGTTGAAAAATCAAATATGTGTCCTTGGGTGCATGCTTAGGTCCCATGCAAGAAATGGGAATAAATTTCAAACACCAGGGCATCATTGATTGCCGGCAAAACATTGAGATGCCTGGTTTTTAAATTCTAGTAAATCCAAAACTCGTCTGAAATTCATGAAACTTGGCATGCTATCATGGAGCGGCATCAACATGCCGTGGTACAAATTTTGTCCCATTTGGGGCAGGTTTGGGTATATATGCTTCTCACAAACCGGAGTTTCTCACAACTAGCATGATGGTTTTCGGTAGGGAACGTCCCACCTTTGGGGACGAAACGATATCCATTACCTCTTATTGCTTTCAAGTTTTTTTTCTCGTGTCAACATAGAACAACAGGAGTGTTGTGTGAATTTTTGTGATCTTTCGGGTTTCGTTTGGACATTTTTATGCATTAACTGAGTTTTCAATGCATTTATGTGCATAATTCAAATTTGAACTACAGGCGCATGCTCCAGTGCATATAAAATGGTTGAAAAATCAAATCTGTGTCCTTGGGTGCATGCTTAGGTCCCATACAAGAAATGGGAAAGAATTTCAAACACCAGGGCACCATTGATTGCCGGCAAAACATTGAGATGTCTGGTTTTTAAATTCTAGTAAATCCAAAACTCGTCAGAAATTCATGAAACTTGGCATGTTATCTTGGAGCGGCATCAACATGCCGTGGTACAAATTTTGTCCCATTTGGGGCAGGTTAGGGTATATGCTTCTCACAAACCGGAGCTTCTCACAACAAGCATGATGGTTTTCGGTAGGGAACGTCCCACCTTTGGGAACGAAACGGTATCCATTGCCTCTTATTGCTTTCAAGTTTTTTTCTCGTGTCAACATAGAACAAGAGGAGTGTTGTGTGAATTTTTGTGATTTTTCGGGCTTCGTTTGGACATTTTTATGCATTAACTGAGTTTTCAATGCATTTATGTACATAATCCAAATTTGAACTATATGCGCGTGCTCCAGTGCATATAAATTGGTTGAAAAATCAAATATGTGTCCTTGGGTGCATGCTTAGGTCCCATGCAAGAAATGGGAATGAATTTCAAACACCAGTGTGTCATTGATTGCCGGCAAAACATTGAGATGCCTGGTTTTTAAATTCTAGTAAATCCAGAACTCGTCGGAAGTTCATGAAACTTGGCGTGCTATCATGGAGTGGCATCAACATGCCGTGGTACAAATTTTGTCCCATTTGGGGCAGGTTTGGGTATATGCTTCTCACAAACCGGAGCTTCTCAGAACAAGCATGTTGGTTTTCGGTAGGGAACGTCCCACCTTTGGGGACGAAACGATATCCATTACATCTTATTGCTTTCAAGTTTTTTTTCTCGTGTCAACATAGAACAACAGGAGTGTTGTGTGAATTTTTGTGATTTTTCGGGTTTCGTTTGGACATTTTTATGCATTAACTGAGTTTTCAATGCATTTATGTGCATAATTCAAATTTGAACTACATGCGCATGCTCCAGTGCATATAAATTGGTTGAAAAATCAAATATGTGTCCTTGGGTGCATGCTTAGGTCCCATGCAAGAAATGGGAATGAATTTCAAACACCAGGGCACCGTTGATTGCCGGCAAAACATTGAGATGCCTGGTTTTTAAATTCTAGTAAATCCAAAACTCGTCTGAAATTCATGAAACTTGGTATGCTATCTTGGAGCGGCATCAACATATCGTGGTACAAATTTTGTCCCATTTGGGGCAGGTTTGGGTATATGCTTCTCACAAACCGGAGCTTCTCACAACAAGCATGATGGTTTTCGGTAGGGAACGTCCCACCTTTGGGGATGAAACGATATCCATTACCTCTTATTGCTTTCAAGTTTTTTTTCTCGTGTCAACATAGCACAATAGGAGTGTGGTGTGAATTTTTGTGATTTTTCGGGTTTCGTTTGGACATTTTTATGCATGAACTGAGTTTTCAATGCATTTATGTGCATAATTCAATTTCAAACTACATGCGCATGCTGCAGTGCATATATATTGGTTGTAAATATCAAATCTGTGTCTTTGGGTGCATGCTTAGGTCCCATGCAAGAAATGGGAATGAATTTCAAACACCAGGGCACCGTTGATTGCCGGAAAAACATTGAGATGCCTGGTTTTTAAATTCTAGTAAATCCAAAACTTGTCTGAAATACATGAAACTTGGCATGTTATCGTGGAGCGGCATCAACATGTCGTGGTACAAATTTTGTCCCATTCGGGGCAGGTTTGTGTATATGCTTCTCACAAACCGGAGCTTCTCACAACAAGCATGATGGTTTTCAGTAGGGAACGTCCCACCTTTGGGGATGAAACGATATCCATTGCCTCTTATTGCTTTCAAGTTATTTTCTCGTGTCAACATAGAACAACAAGAGTGTTGTGTGAATTTTTGTGAATTTTTGGGGTTCGTTTGGACATTTTTATGCATTAACTGAGTTTTTAATGCATTTATGTGCATAATTCAAATTTGAACTACATGCGCATGCTCCAGTGCATATAAATTGGTTAAAAAATCAAATATGTGTCCTTGGGTGCATGCTTAGGTCCCATGCAAGAAATTTGAATGAATTTCAAACATCAGGGCACCGTTGATTACCGGCAAAACATTGAGATGCCTGGTTTTTAAAATCTAGTAAATCCAAAACTCATCTGAAATTCATGAAACTTGGCATGTTATCATGGAGCAGCATCAACATGCCGTGGTACAACTTTTGTCCCATTTGGGGCAGGTTTGGGTATATGTTTCTCACAAACCGGAGCTTCTCAAAACAAGCATGATGGTTTTCGGAAGGGAACGTCCCACCTTTGGGGACGAAACGATATCCATTGCCTCTTATTGCTTTCAAGATTTTTTTTCTGGTGTCAACATAGAACAACAGGAGTGTTGTGTGAATTTTTGGTATTTTTCGGGGTTCGTTTGGACATTTTTATGCATTAACTGAATTTTCAATGCATTTATGTGCAGAATTCAAATTTGAACTACATGCGCATGCTCCAGCGAATATAAATTGGTTGAAAAATCAAATATGTGTCCTTGGGTGCATGCTTCGGTCCCGTGCAAGAAATGGGAATGAATTTCAAACACCAGGGCACCATTGATTGCCGGCAAAATATTGAGATGCTTGGTTTTTAAATTCTAGTAAATCCAAAACTCGTCTGAAATTCATGAAACTTGGCATGCTATCATGGAGCGGCATCAACATGCCGTGGTACAAATTTTGTCCCATTTGGGGCAGGTTTGGGTATATGCTTCTCACAAACCGGAGCTCCTCACAACAAGCATGATGGTTTTCGGTAGGGAACGTCCCAACTTTGGGGACGAAACGATATCTATTGCCTCTTATTTCTTTCAAGTTTTTTTCTCGTGTCAACATAGAACAACAGGAGTTTTGTGTGATTTTTTGTGATTTTTCGGGGTTCGTTTGGACATTTTTATGCATTAACTGAGTTTTCAATGCATTTATGTGCATAATTCAAATTTGAACTATATGCGCATGCTCCAGTGCATATAAATTGGTTGAAAAATCAAATATGTGTCCTTGGGTGCATGCTTAGGTCCCATGCAAGAAATGGGAATGAATTTCAAACACCAGTGCGTCATTGATTGCCGGCAAAACATTGAGATGCCTGGTTTTGAAATTCTAGTAAATCCAAAACTCGTCTGAAATTCATGAAACTTGGCGTGCTATCATGGAGTGGCATCAACATGCCGTGGTACAAATTTTGTCCCATTTGGGGCAGGTTTGGGTATATGCTTCTCACAAACCGGAGCTTCTCACAACAAGCATGATGGTTTTCAGTAGGGAAGGTCCCACATTTGGGACGAAACGATATCCATTACCTCTTATTGCTTTCAAGTTTTTTTTCTCGTGTCAACATAGAACAATAGGAGTGTTTGGTGAATTTTTGTGATTTTTCGGGTTTCGTTTGGACATTTTTATGCATTAACTGAGTTTTCAATGCATTTATGTGCATACTTCAAATTTGAACTACATGCGCATGCTCCACTACATATAAATTGGTTGAAAATCAAATATGTGTCCTTGGGTGCATGCTTAGGTCCCATGCAAGAAATGGGAATGAATTTCAAACACCAGGGCACCGTTGATTGCCGCCAAAACATTGAGATGCCTGGTTTTTAAAATCTAGTAAATCCAAAACTCGTCTGAAATTCATGGAACTTGGCATGTTATCATGGAGCGGCATCAACATGCCGTGGTACAAATTTTGTCCCATTTAGGGCAGGTTTGGGTATATGCTTCTCACAAACCGGAGCTTCTCACAACAAGCATGATGGTTTTCGGTAGGGAATGTCCCAACATTGGGGACGAAACGATATCCATTGCCTCTTATTGGTTTCAAGTTTTTTTTTTCTCGTGTCAACATAGAACAACAGGAGTGTTGTGTGAATTTTTGTGATTTTTCGGGTTTCGTTCTGACATTTTTATGCATTAACTGAGTTTTCAATGCATAACTCAAATTTGAACTACATGCGCATGCTCCAGTCCATATAAATTGGTTGAAAAATCAAATCTGTGTCCTTGGGTGCATGCTTAGGTCCCATGCAAGAAATGGGAATGAATTTCAAACACCAGGGCACCGTTGATTGCCGGCAAAACATTGAGATGCCTGGTTTTTAAATTCTAGTAAATCCAAAACTCGTCTGAAATTCATGAAACTTGGCATGTTATCATGGAGCGGCATCAACATGCTGTGGTACAAATTTTGTCCCATTTGGGGCAGGTTTGGGTATATGCTTCTCACAAACCGGAGCTTCTCACAACAAGCATAATGGTTTTCGGTAGGGAACGTCCCACCTTTGGGGACGAAACGATATCCATTGCCTCTTATTGCTTTCAAGTTTTTTTTCTCGTGTCAACATAGAACACGAGGAGTGTTGTGTGAATTTTTGTGATTTTGCGGGGTTCGTTTGGACATTTTTATGCATTAACTGAGTTTCCAATGCATTTATGTGCATAATTAAAATTTGAACTACATGTGCATGCTCCAGTGCATATAAATTGGTTGAAAAATCAAATATGTGTCCTTGGGTGCATGCTTAGGTCCCATGCAAGAAATTGGAATGAATTTCAAACACCAAGGCACCGTTGATTGCCGGCAAAACATTGAGATGCCTGGTTTTTAAATTCTAGTAAATCCAAAACTCGTGTGAAATTCATGAAACTTGGCATGCTATCATGGAGCGGCATCAACATGCCGTGGTACAAATTTTGTCCCATTTGGGGCAGGTTTGGGTATATGCTTCTCACAAACCGGAGCTTCTCACAACAAGCATGATGGTTTTCGGTAGGGAACGATCCACCTTTGGGGACGAAACGATATCCATTACCTCTTATTGCTTTCAAGTTTTTTTTCTCGTGTCAACATAGAACAACAAGAGTGTTATGTGAATTTTTGTGATTTTTCGGGTTTCGTTTGGACATTTTTATGCATTAACTGAGTTTTCAATGCATTTATGTGCATAATTCAAATTTGAACTACATGCGCATGCTCCAGTGCATATAAATTGGTTGAAAAATCAAATATGTGACCTTGGGTGCATGCTTAGGTCCCATGCAAGAAATGGGAATGAATTTCAAACATCAGGGCACCGTTGATTGCCGGCAAAACATTGAGATGCCTGGTTTTTAAATTCTAGTAAATCCAAAACTCGTCTGAAATTCATGAAACTTGGCATGTTATCATGGAGCGGCATCAACATGTCGTGGTACAAATTTTGTCCCATTTTGGGCAGGTTTGGGTATATGCTTCTCACAAACCGGAGCTTCTCACAACAAGCATGATGGTTTTCGGTAGGGAACGTCCCACCTTTGGGGATGAAGCGATATCCATTGCCTCTTATTGCTTTCGAGTTTTTTTTCTCGTGTCAACATAGAACAACAAGAGTGTTGTGAGAATTTTTGTGATTTTAGGGGGTTCGTTTGGACATTTTTATGCATTAACTGAGTTTTCAATGCATTTATGTGCATAATTCAAATTTGAACAACATGCGCATGCTCCAGTGCATATAAATTGGTTGAAAAATCAAATATGTGTTCTTTGGTGCATGCTTAGGTCCCATGCAAGAAATGGGAATGAATTGCAAACGCGAGGGCACCATTGATTGCCGGCAAAACATTGAGATGCCTGGTTTTTAAATTCTAGTAAATCCAAAACTCTTCTGAAATTAATGAAACTTGGCATGCTATCATGGAGCGGCATCAACATGCCGTGGTACAAAATTTGTCCCATTTGGGGCAGGTTTGGTATATGCTTCTCACAAACCGGAGCTTCTCACAACAAGCATGATGGTTTTCGGTAGGGAACGTCCCACCTTTGTGGACGAAACGATATCCATTACCACTTATTGCTTTCAAGTTTTTTTTCTCGTGTCAACTTAGAACAACAGGAGTGTTGTGTGAATTTTTGTGATTTTTCGGGGTTCGTTTGGACATTTTTATGCATTAACTGAGTTTTCAGTGCATTTATGTGCATAATTCAAATTTGAACTACATGCGCATGCTCCAGTGCATATAAATTGGTTGAAAAATCAAATATGTGTCCTTGGGTGCATGCTTAGGTCCCATGCAAGAAATTTGAATGAATTTCAAACATCAGGGCACCGTTGATTACCGGCAAAACATTGAGATGCCTGGTTTTTAAAATCTAGTAAATCCAAAACTCATCTGAAATTCATGAAACTTGGCATGTTATCATGGAGCAGCATCAACATGCCGTGGTACAACTTTTGTCCCATTTGGGGCAGGTTTGGGTATATGGTTCTCACAAACCGGAGCTTCTCAAAACAAGCATGATGGTTTTCGGAAGGGAACGTCCCACCTTTGGGGACGAAACGATATCCATTGCCTCTTATTGCTTTCAAGATTTTTTTTCTGGTGTCAACATAGAACAACAGGAGTGTTGTGTGAATTTTTGGTATTTTTCGGGGTTCGTTTGGACATTTTTATGCATTAACTGAATTTTCAATGCATTTATGTGCAGAATTCAAATTTGAACTACATGCGCATGCTCCAGCGAATATAAATTGGTTGAAAAATCAAATATGTGTCCTTGGGTGCATGCTTCGGTCCCGTGCAAGAAATGGGAATGAATTTCAAACACCAGGGCACCATTGATTGCCGGCAAAATATTGAGATGCTTGGTTTTTAAATTCTAGTAAATCCAAAACTCGTCTGAAATTCATGAAACTTGGCATGCTATCATGGAGCGGCATCAACATGCCGTGGTACAAATTTTGTCCCATTTGGGGCAGGTTTGGGTATATGCTTCTCACAAACCGGAGCTTCTCACAACAAGCATGATGGTTTTCGGTAGGGAACGTCCCAACTTTGGGGACGAAACGATATCTATTGCCTCTTATTTCTTTCAAGTTTTTTTCTCGTGTCAACATAGAACAACAGGAGTTTTGTGTGATTTTTTGTGATTTTTCGGGGTTCGTTTGGACATTTTTATGCATTAACTGAGTTTTCAATGCATTTATGTGCATAATTCAAATTTGAACTATATGCGCATGCTCCAGTGCATATAAATTGGTTGAAAAATCAAATATGTGTCCTTGGGTGCATGCTTAGGTCCCATGCAAGAAATGGGAATGAATTTCAAACACCAGTGCGTCATTGATTGCCGGCAAAACATTGAGATGCCTGGTTTTGAAATTCTAGTAAATCCAAAACTCGTCTGAAATTAATGAAACTTGGCGTGCTATCATGGAGTGGCATCAACATGCCGTGGTACAAATTTTGTCCCATTTGGGGCAGGTTTGGGTATATGCTTCTCACAAACCGGAGCTTCTCACAACAAGCATGATGGTTTTCAGTAGGGAAGGTCCCACCTTTGGGACGAAACGATATCCATTACCTCTTATTGCTTTCAAGTTTTTTTTCTTGTGTCAACATAGAACAACAAGAGTGTTGTGTGAATTTTTGTGATTTTTCGGGGTTCGTTTGGACATTTTTATGCATTAACTGAGTTTTCAATGCATTTATGTGCATAATTCAAATTTGAACTACATGCGCATGCTCCAGTCCATATAAATTGGTTGAAAAATCAAATATGTGTCCTTGGGTGCATGGTTAGGTCCCATGCAAGAAATGGGAATGAATTTCAAACACCAGGGCACCATTGATTGCCGGCAAAACATTGAGACGCCTGGTTTTTAAATTCTTGTAAATCCAAAACTCGTCTGAAATTCATGAAACTTGTCATGCTATCATGGAGCGGCATCAACATGCCGTGGTACAAATTTTGTCCCATTTGAGGCAGGTTTGGGTATATGCTTATCACAAACCGGAGCTTCTCACAACAAGCATGATGGTTTTCGGTAGGGAACGTCCCACCTTTGTGGACGAAACGATATCCATTACCTCTTATTGCTTTCAGTTTTTTTTCTCGTGTCAACATTTAACAACAGGAGTGTTGTGTGAATTTTTGTGATTTTTCGGGGTTCGTTTGGACATTTTTATGCATTAACTGAGTTTTCAATGTATTTATGTGCATAATTCAAACTTTAACTATATGCGCGTGCTCCAGTGCATATAAATTGGTTGAAAAATCAAATATGTGTCCTTGGGTGCATGCTTAGGTCCCATGCAAGAAATGGGAATGAATTTCAAACACCACGGCGTCATTGATTGCAGGCAAAACATTGAGATTCCTGGTTTTAAATTCTAGTAAATCCAAAACTCGTCTGGAATTCATGAAACTTGGCATGCTATCATGGAGCGGCATCAACATGCCGTCGTACAAATTTTGTCCCATTTGGGGGAGGTTTGGGTATATGCTTCTCACAAACCGGAGCTTCTCACAACAACCATGATGGTTTTCGGTAGGGAACGTCCCACCTTTGGGGATGAAACGATATCCATTACCTCTTATTGCTTTCAAGTTTTTTTTCTCGTGTCAACATAGAACAACAGGAGTGTTGTGTGAATTTTTGTGATTTTTCGGATTTCGTTTCGACATTTTTATGCATTAACTGAGTTTTCAATGCATTTATGTGCATAATTCAAATTTGAACTACATGCGCATGCTCCAATGCATATAAATTGGTTGAAAAATCAAATCTGTGTCCTTGGGTGCATGCTTAGGTCCCATGCAAGAAATGGGAATGAATTTCAAACACCAGGGCACCGTTGATTGTCGGCAAAACATTGAGATGCCTGGTTTTCAAAATATAATAAATCCAAAACTCATCTGAAATTCATGAAACTTGGCATGCTATCATGGAGCGGCATCAACATGCCGTGGTACAAATTTTGTCCCATTTGGGGCAGGTTTGGTATATGCTTCTCACAAACCGGAGCTTCTCACAACAACCATGATGGTTTTCGGTAGGGAACGTCCCACCTTTGTGGACGAAACGATATCCATTACCTCTTATTGCTTTCAAGTTTTTTTTCTCGTGTCAACATAGAACAACAGGAGTGTTGTGTGAATTTTTATGATTTTTCGGGGTTCGTTTGGACATTTTTATGCATTAACTGAGTTTTCAGTGCATTTATGTGCATAATTCAAATTTGAACTATATGCGCATGCTCCAGTGCATATAAATTGGTTGAAAAATCAAATATGTGTCCTTGGGTGCATGCTTAGGTCCCATGCAAGAAATAGGAATGAATTTCAAACACCAGGGCACCGTTGATTGCTGGCAAAACATTGAGATGCCTGGTTTTTAAATTCTAGTAAATGCAAAACTCGTCTGAAATTCATGAAACTTAGCATGCTATCATGGAGCGGCATCAACATGCCGTGGTACAAATTTTGTCCCATTTGGGGCAGGCTTGGGTATATGCTTCTCACAAGCCGGAGCTTCTCACAACAAGCATGATGGTTTTCGGTAGGGAACGTCCCACCTTTGGGGACGAAACGATATCCATTACCTCTTATTGCTTTCAAGTTTTTTTCTCGTGTCAACATAGAACAAAAGGAGTGTTGTGTGAATTTTTGTGATTTTTCAGGTTTCGTTTGGACATTTTTATGCATTAACTGAGTTTTCAATGCATTTATGTGCATAATTCAAATTTGAACTACATGCGCATGCTCCAGTGCATATAAATTGATTGAAAAATCAAATATGTGTCCTTGGGTGCATGCTTAGGTCCCATGCAAGAAATGGGAATGAATTTCAAACACCAGGGCACCGTTGATTGCCGGCAAAACATTGAGGTGCCTGGTTTTCAAATTCTAGTAAATCCAAAACTCGTCGGAAATTCATGAAACTTGGCATGTTATCATGGAGCGGCATCAACATGCCGTGGTACAAATTTGGTCCCATTTGGGGCAGGTTTGTGTATATGCTTCTCACAACAAGCATGATGGTTTTCGTAGGGAACGTCCCACCTTTGGATACGAAACGATATCCATTGCCTCTTATTGCTTTCAAGTTTTTTTTCTCGTGTCAACATAGAACAACAGGAGTGTTGTGTGAATTTTTGTGGATTTTTGGGGTTTGTTTGGACATTTTTATGCATTAGCTGAGTTTTCAATGCATTTATGTGCATAATTCAAATTTGAACTACATGCGCATGCTCAAGTGCATATAAATTTGTTGCAAAATCAAATATGTGTCCTTGGGTGCATGCTTAGGTCCCATGCAAGAAATGGGAATGAATTTCAAACACCAGGGCACCGTTGATTGCCGGCAAAACATTGAGATTCTTGGTTTTTAAATGCTATTAAATCCAAAACTCGTCTGAAATTCATGAAACTTGGCATGCTTTCATGGAGCGGCATCAGCATGCTGTGGCACAAATTTTGTCCCATTTGGGGCAGGTTTGGGTATATGCTTCTCACAAACCGGAGCTTCTCACAACAAGCATGATGGTTTTCGGTAGGGAACGTCCCACCTTTGGGGACGAAACGATATCCATTGCCTCTTATTGCTTTCAAGTTTTTTTTCTCGTGTCAACATAGAACACGAGGAGTGTTGTGTGAATTTTTGTGATTTTTTGGGGTTTGTTTGGACATTTTTTATGCATTAACTGAGTTTTCAATGTATTTATGTGCATAATTCAAATTTGAACTATATGCGCGTGCTCCAGTGCATATAAATTGGTTGAAAAATCAAATATGTGTCCTTGGGTGGATGCTTAGGTCCCATGCAAGAAATGGGAATGAATTTCAAACACCACGGCGTCATTGATTGCCGGCAAAACATTGAGATGCCTGGTTTTTAAATTCTAGTAAATCCAAAACTCATCTGGAATTCATGAAACTTGGCATGCTATCATGGAGCGGCATCAACATGCCGTCGTACAAATTTTGTCCCATTTGGGGCAGGTTTGGGTATATGCTTCTCACAAATCGGAGCTTCTCACAACAAGCATGATGGTTTTCGGTAGGGAACGTCCCACCTTTGGGGATGAAACGATATCCATTACCTCTTATTGCTTTCAAGATTTTTTTCTCATGTCAACATAGAACAACAGGAGTGTTGTGTGAATTTTTGTGATTTTTTGGGTTTCGTTTGGACATTTTTATGCATTAACTCGGTTTTCAATGCATTTATGTGCATAATTCAAATTTGAACTACATGCGCATGCTCCAGTGCATATAAATTGGTTGAAAAATCAAATATGTGTCCTTGGGTGCATGCTTAGGTCCCATGCAAGAAATGGGAATGAATTTCAAACACCAGGGCACCGTTGATTGTCGGCAAAACATTGAGATGCCTGGTTTTTAAAATATAATATATCCAAAACTCATCTGAAATTCATGAAACTTGGCATGTTATCATGGAGCGGCATCAACATGCCGTGGTACAAATTTTGTCCCATTTGGGGAAGGTTTGGGTATATGCTTCTCACAAACCGGAGCTTCTCACAACAAGCATGATGGTTTTCGGTAGGGAACATCCCACCTTTGGGGATGAAACGATATCAATTGCCTCTTATTGCTTTCAAGTTTTTTTTCTTGTGTCAACATAGAACAACAAGAGTGTTGTGTGAATTTTTGTGATTTTTCGGGGTTCGTTTGGACATTTTTATGCATTAACTGAGTTTTCAATGCATTTATGTGCATAATTCAAATTTGAACTACATGCGCATGCTCCAGTCCATATAAATTGGTTGAAAAATCAAATATGTGTCCTTGGGTGCATGGTTAGGTCCCATGCAAGAAATGGGAATGAATTTCAAACACCAGGGCACCATTGATTGCCGGCAAAACATTGAGACGCCTGGTTTTTAAATTCTTGTAAATCCAAAACTCGTCTGAAATTCATGAAACTTGTCATGCTATCATGGAGCGGCATCAACATGCCGTGGTACAAATTTTGTCCCATTTGAGGCAGGTTTGGGTATATGCTTATCACAAACCGGAGCTTCTCACAACAAGCATGATGGTTTTCGGTAGGGAACGTCCCACCTTTGTGGACGAAACGATATCCATTACCTCTTATTGCTTTCAGTTTTTTTTCTCGTGTCAACATTTAACAACAGGAGTGTTGTGTGAATTTTTGTGATTTTTCGGGGTTCGTTTGGACATTTTTATGCATTAACTGAGTTTTCAATGCATTTATGTGCATAATTCAAATTTGAACTACATGCGCATGCTCGAGTGCATGTAAATTGGTTGAAAAATCAAATATGTGTCCTTGGGTGCATGCTTAGGTCCCATGCAAGAAATGGGAATGAATTTCAAACACCAGGGCACCGTTGATTGCCGGCAAAACATTAAAATGCCTGGTTTTTAAATTCTAGTAAATCCAAAACTCGTCTGAAATTCATGAAACCTTGCATGCTCTCATGGAAGGGCACCCGACATGCTGTGGTATTTTTCGTGTCCATTTTTAGTGAAGGCGTACTTGAATAATGACAGCCAACAAAGGCATTTTGAAAAAAGATAGCTGCCACTTTAATATCTCAAACGTTTGTATAATTCAAACCGTGTGCGTTCGGTTAACCATTCACGTGATGCCATGTGTCTTGGTTTTAATGGCTATAGGAGGCGTTGTGTGGACAACTGCTTGACTGAACGGGAGGCGTGCGAGCTCAGTCCGGTGCGCAGGCTCACCGGGAAGCATACAAGCTGTTCAACGCAGGATTTGTGCATCTCTTCAACGCAAACGGTTCAGATTAAGGTATGCAAATTAAAGCCAGACTTCGGCGCTAAGCCAAGAGACACTGCGATTTGTCAAAATATGCAGCTAAAAATCAATATCACTGTCTATTTGTTGAAACTAAAATTCAGTAATTAAGCATAGATTTCATTCATACTAGAGATCAAGCAGTCGTTCTCACCGGAAGCGAGACAGCCTTGGACCGTCGCCCGCCTCGCTCCCACTAGTCTATATTAATGGCGCCGTGGAGCGGCCGCACCCCCCATCCTCGCCACACACACAATTCCTCTCTCTCCACCCGCATCCTCGACGCCGCTCTGAGTCCTCAAAGCCGTCAGTGTACGAGGATGCCACCGAAGCGCCCCATCGGAGGGAGTGGCGACGTCGGGGCTGCTAAAGCACCGGAGCACGGCGTGAATATGGAGACAGAGGTTCCCGTCCCCGCCGACGAGGTGGAGAACAAGGCTTCCAACAAGCGGAGGCTGGTCGAGAAAGAACCGCAAACGACTCCAACGGGCCTAGACTTCATCAACAACCTCCCCGATGATATGTTGATAGTCATCATATCCCTCCTCCCAATCAGAAACCGGGCGAGGACAGCCGACGTTTCCCGGCGGTGGCGCACCCTATGGCTCCGCACCCCTGTCGACCTCCTCCACGCCCACAAGCTCTGCCATGGCTATCGCCAAAGCTTGGATGCGTTCTCCCAGATCCTCGGCAGTCACCATGGCCCAATCAAAGGCCTTATCGCGGGCAAGTTCTGTTCCAATGGCAAGGGGCGAGCCAAGCTTGACGAGTGGTTCCGATCCTGCGCCATAGATCAGCTCGAGAAGCTAAGTTATAATGATGGGCATATGAGCTTGCTGCCAACATCCGCGCTTTGCTTCGCGCCCACGCTGCACCTCGCCAAGTTCATGAACTGCCATCCCCCCTTAATGATGCGCCCGCTCTTTTTCTACCACGACTGAAGCACCTCGAGCTCCTCGTCGTCCGCATCCCAAAGGATGACATGAAGCGCCTGCTCCGCGGCGGTACTGCACTCGAGTTCCTTCGTCTTCAGGCGATGAATTGGTCGAGTACCATGCACATCACCTCCAGGACTCTCCGCACTATTTATGTGTGTTGTTGGTGCTGCAACGAGAGATCACAAAAGGTGGACCACAATATGGTCATCCAGGACACACCTTCTCTTGAGAGATTACTTGTAGTTGATCAACAAGGTCCAACAAGAATCAATGTCATTTCTGCGCCGAAATTGAAAGTGGTGGGCTACTCGTCTGTCAAATACTACAACTTTCAGGTACAACAGTCGCCTTATATACCTCACCTTCTTGATATCAATGTTATTTCTAGTTTTGAAGATGTATGTTTGTCTGTCATCCAGCGAAGCTTCACCCAGACTCTGGGCATAGTGAAGGTCTTGGCACTAGAATCTGTCGTCCCCAACCTGGACCAAGTTTTCAGTTGCCTGAGATGCTTTCCGTGCCTGAAGAAGCTGTATATCGAGGTGATGTTCCATTCCTGTTAAATGTTAACCATAAGGGAGTTCAATTTTTTGCACCTTTTCCCAAGTTTACAATGATTATGTACTACGATTTCTGAAGGAATTTTGGAGGATTTTAGGACATACACCCCCACCCCATATTGGTTGCTTCATTCATATGGTTACAATCGTCCATAAGCGTTTCTCCTTTGGATTCATCTGTACTAGTTTTCTTAGGGAATTTTTCATCCAATCCAACCTCTTGTGAAGAAGAATACATGTTTCTAGATTGTAATCAAATTAATGCCCATGTTAATCATTACAGATCGAAGATGGCACGTTGGTGCATTTTACAAATCCTGCAAACCAAATGGGCGTGTAGCAGTGTTCAAAACTGCATGTAGGCACTAACACGTTCTCTTCTTTTGCAGTGCATATTAGGCCCGATGGAAGATGTTGATAACGACAATCACATCGAATGCCTGGATCTGCATCTCTCAAATATTACTTTGAACTCCTACTGAGGGACCCCACCGGAGATTACACTCGCCATGTTCTTTCTTGCCAGAGCAAAGGTGCTGAGGGTACTGAGGTTGAACATGCATTTAATTAGGAAGGATCAATGGTATGATTATCAGAGGCGGCTGGTACTGTGGAATGGAAGTGCCTCCAAAAATGCCAAACTTTGTATTGGAAGAGCATATGGCAAAGCAATTGGAAGTTATTGTGTCAAACCCATACATGACTTGTCAGCGGCTGATCCCTTTTCAGAAATTACGTGGTTTGCAATATTTGAATTTGGGCATTGTAATCTTTGAATTTGAACCTTGCAATATTTATGGTATTTGTTATATTGAACCGTTTCTGTTCTCTTGTCTCAACGCAAACAGTTCATCCGGGTGAACCGCATGTCGTACATCGCACACACCTTGATCTGGCTGACCGTTTCTTTTGTGTTGCCTAATCACAAATAGTTCATCCGAGTGAACGGTATGTTGTACATCGCACACACCTTGATCTAGCTGACCGTTTCTTTTGTGTTGCCTAATCACAAACAGTTCATCCGAGTGAACCGTATGTTGTACATCGCACACGCCTTCATCAGGCTGCCCGTTTCTTTTGTTCCGCCTCATCGCAAATGGTTCATTGGACTGAACCGTATGCCCTGGATCGCACATGCAACTAAAATCTGAACCGTGTTTGATGCATCCTCCATTGCAAATGTTTTGCACCTTTTTGACAGTTTTTTTACATCCCTGTCTATGATTAATGCATCGCACACAGTTTCGTGAAAGGGTCTTTGATCGTAGTGTCGCGTTAGCAGCATCCTGCAGTAGTGAGCTATACCCGCCTCCTCGCCGCATTCAAAAGCCTACATTTACTAGTCCATGGCACGTGGCATGCACGTGTGGATTTAGGGATTATTAGTGGAGACAATGGAAAAACCTGGATCATATTTATAAAATGAATTTATAAGAGAAGGTAATAAGCTATTTAATTACTACACATATTAAGCTTTCACTTTATTTGTGTTTATAATCTGATAACCAGGCGGACCAATCAATTGAAAAAACAAGCTAGTGAATAGTAGTATTAAGCTTCTGATTATTTGTACTAAATAATATCCCTTTAGTTAACATTTTGCCCTTGCCATGCCTGCACTGCTGCATGCACTTCTCCCTCTCTCTCCCATCACGCATGGTGGTACTTCTTTTGCATGGTGGAATGGCTTGCTAGTAGTAGTACTGTAGGGTAGCACTCTCATGAGAGCCCACCAGAGATTTCTAGGACGCTCTGTCTGGCGGAAGAATCACGAACTTGCACGTACTCTCTATTGCAGTGGCAGTCTGCCAGCAAAGATGTGCACGCGAATCCCTCCACCGTGGGCCATCCGATTACTCCATCTAATGGTCTATATGTGGCCACATAGTCGTCTATCTAAACCAATTGAGTGTGAGCCGTTGGATTCACTACAAAAAATACACTTCCGTGATGATACGTGTTTGTCACAGTAGGTCACGTTTTTTGTCATGCATGTACATCCATGATGATTTTATGACAGAATCAAGATAGTCATACATGTGCTGTCATAGAAGTGTTCCATGACATTACCTAAATTATCATCACGGAAGTGTCCACTTCCATGACGATAAATCGCGCGCCATGGAAGTGCTTTCGTCAAGGGTGATCGACACGTGGCATCCACCGTAACGGGTCGTTATTAAGCTATCGGGTTCCGGTTTGGATCCGATAACCCGTTAATAGCCCCGACCAATGGGGATTTTGCACGTGTAAAATTCTCATTCGCCGGATAATGCACGTGTCAGCTAATCGTTTGGATAGATGTCATTCCTACAATGGACAGAAGACACCTATGATATGTCGACACGTGGCACAGCCCAACAATGGCCCTTTTTAGGTAAAAAGGCCGGCCCAGGTAAAGGCCCACCATGTTTTTTTAGACACTCATGGGCTGGCCCATTAACAACCAGCCATGTTTTGGGTCAAATTGAGGCCCATGCCAGATGAGGTCCATTCATAGCCTGCCATGTTTTGGGCCAAATTACGGCCCATATCGGATCAGGCCCGTTAACAGGCCACTGTTCTTTTGGGCCCATTCTAAGACAGGTTTGTATTTCAGCCTATTAAATGCCCGTTTACCAGTTCGGCCCGATAATAGTTTCGGCCTGTTAGCGGCTCGTGGTGCATCTGGGACGTTGTCGGCCCGGTTAAACTTTAGGCCATTGAACGGCCCACGTAGAAACTGGGCTATTTCTTGTCCTAAGTAACTTTAGGCCTCTTAACGGCCCGTAGTCTTCGTGGATAAATTTCAGCCCAACTGGCCTATCGGCCTGTTAATAACCCATGTAACAGTTGGGCCTAATTATAGCCCGAGTTTAATCCGGCCTGCTTACAGTCCATCTGATAATGGCTCGTCACACTTTTGGGCCTATGGCCCGCGTGGATACCGGCCTGCTTAAAGCCCATAATTTTATTGGGCCAAACAGGCCCGAGATATATTTTGGCCTGTTAACTGCTTGTCCTATTTGGGCCAAACATGGGCCTTAGGCAGTTTTGGCTTGTATTGGCCCGTGAATTTTTCGGCTCAACGCTAGCCCAATCTAGGTTTTAGCCTGTTAAAAGCCCATGGTATTCTCTGGCCCAGATGGCCAGAACTTAACTCGGCCTGTTAAAGGCGGGAAACTACTATAGGTTTAGACCTGCTAATGGCCCAAGATGATTATAGGCCCATGTTTTGGCCCATATGAGTAACGGGCCGGCCTGAAGACCGACAACACTGAGATCCATTGAACCTTCCGGCCTAAATTACAGCATACCGACCAAAGAATAAACCTAGACTATACAATAAAGAAATTATGGCATAATACATCCACTGGGAATCAAAGTTCGCTACCGGTGATAATAAAGCGCAATGTGACCGCGGATTACATACACTAGGCATCAAAGGTCGCCACCAGTGCATATAAACGCGCCGACAAAAGAATATACAAAACTGAGAGCACTTCAGAAGGCACTAGGCCTGGCCAGGACGGGCCTCGCAAGCAGCCGAACAAGCTGATGAGACCTCAGTTGTGTCAACGATAGATGCTCCATCCCTAGCTGTATGGCACCATAGTGCGCAAGGCAGTCCTCTGACATCTTCATTGCATCTTTGACTTCAAGTCATAGCTGAGCTAAAGCAAGCCTTTCCGCTTTAAGTTGAGACTAAAGAAGTCGAACTGGTTGAGGCAGCGACTGCACAGAGGTTGTCTCACACCTGCTGTCGAGTAGCTTCAACTCACTATCTTCATCAAGACAGGACCTTGGGGTCATCTCGCTCTCCTCAAGATGGTTTGGCTCACTATCTTCCCTAAAGTTCTGCCTGGCATAAGAGATACGACTATGGAAGAGAAACAAGGAGACACGTAACAGGTTTCACAATTATATAAGCAAATAAATGGATCTGTTCTGCATAAGGAACATGTTTTTACAACTATAATTTAAAACTGGTAGTTGTTGCAAACATCCAATCAGATGTAAACGACAAAGTAAACGGCAGTGGAGGAAATGATGCCTATCCAAATCTATACTAGAACAAAGTTTGAAGGCTTAAGAAGGATGAACTTACATTACATGTTAACACGGGCTGGACAAAGCCTTTCTCCATGTTGATGGAAGGATAGTTCAATAAATTCCCCAAAGAAAATTCTTTATAAGCGTTGCCATTATTCTACATTTTGCAAAGAGTAAATATAGATCAAATAATATCGGAAGAAACAGAGGATAATGAAGCTCAGGTGCAGACTGATGATACATAATCAAATAGCAATTAATTAAGACAGCGTTACAAGGCAAAAGGTACTGACAGGAGGAATGCAGACATCAACATGTGCAGTGGCATTGACTTTATTCAACATTTTGGTAAGAGTAAATGTAGATATGATAATTTGGAGAAAGTGGAGGGCAGGGCAGATAATATGCAGAGTAATGCTAGACAATCAACTATCTCGCGATGCAAGTACAGTAATACCACCACCATCCGTTATTACTTGTCGCTCAAATGGATGTATCTAGCACTATTAAGTTCTAAATACATCCAATTGACAAACAATTAATTCGATACAGAGGGAGTACATGACAATAGGTGCTTACATGAGCAATCCAAAACTTCATAACCATTGTGTTAATTCTACATTTATCTAAGAGTAAATATAGATCTTATAATTTCAAGCAAAGGGAGGATAAAGAAGCGAACATTTACAATGATGCTACATAATCAAACAACAATGAGTGTAAGTATGCTGACAAAGGGCAAGAGGTACTGACAAGAGCAATGCAGAGCCCAGTATTGTTGTGAGATCCTATGATCCTTTGAGCAAGGAGATTCATCTGAAATTAGTTTTCATACAAGAGAGAAGGTAAGGCAACGACAATGGCAAAGAAATGGATGAGGCGGTCGTAGGAGCGGCAACAACAAGGTGGACGACGACACCGCTAAAGCGAGAGGACGCGATGAAAGGATCCTGTTCCGGCGCCGTGGATGAGAGACGTCCATCTCTTGCAGAGGACGATGGGTTAGGGGTAGCGGCTCCGGCAAGGTGCGGGATGGGGTGGCGGACGGAGGAGGCTGGCCGCAGTGGGGAGGTTGTTTTGGCACCGACGGTGTATAAATGGGGAAATGGAGGGGGAGGGGGGATCTCAAACTTTGGGATGCGCTTGTCTGAAATGTGGGAAAGTTATGAACTTATCCCCCGTTTAAAATTTCAGACATCACGTTGGTTGGGGATAGGACGATAATCTCGCATCTCCCAAATATTTTCCGGTAGCGATTTCGGGCGAGGAGAGGGTGTTTTGCCGCCCATGGTTGGCGCTCACAGTGTATGAACGGGGCTGACAGGTAGGGCGGTTGTGTCACGTCTGAGGGAAGTTACACATCTGCCCCTATTTAAAATATTTGCCAACATCGATTCGGACAAGGAGAGTTTGTTTTGCCGCCCACTGTGTATGAGTGGGGAAATGGAGGGAGAGACACATGTCTTTCGGACGAGCTTGAATCAAATGTGTTTTGCCGCCCACGTTTGGCGCCCACCGTGTCTGAATGGGCTTAGAGGTGGTCGTGTCACGTCTGATTGAAGTTACTAGTCTAGCCCTATCGATAATAGTGTAAATCCGGTCGATAAGGATGTCAAGTATCAGGGGTAGACAGTAATTTCCATCTCGCAAACACTTGCTTCGGGCAGCCCACAAATGATAGTGGGTGTTTAGCCGTTTCGTTCAAAACTTGGGAGAATTAGCATTCGCGTTTGCCCTGGGCCCTGGCAACTAAATTCAAATCCAATTTGTATTCAATTATCAATATCCACAGATAATTCTACATTTTGTTATTTATTTCTTCAAAACCACGACAAATATTTATTCCACCTTTATATATGATTATGATTTAGAAATGTCGTGATCTTTGAATTCAGTAGGTTGGATACACTTTGAGTCAAACAGTTATTTCATCCAATACAATATGCTCACACAAAAATAGTTCACCTTATGTCAATCATACGAGTACTGAGGATTACCTCGCCTAAAAAATTCGGATCATTACAACACATGGACAACATAGGGGGTCTTACAACATAATCCATTCAGAGACATGACACAACATGCAAGTACAATAATCTAATGACAATTTCAACTGGTATCTAAAGAAGAACTGGGATTACCCGGGGCTTCAAATAGCAGAAACAGTAGGACCTCCTCCATCTTCAAATGCAACATTCTTACTTCCTCCAATTCTTGGGTTGCTTGCATAATGCGTGGAGCTAATTGCATAATTTCCAGCCTCAAGATCAAGATTACCTCATTCATGGCAGCCACACCATCTCTTTCTGCCTCTAGTAGAGCCTCAAGAACTATAATATCTATGCTCAGACTGCTCCCCGGTGGTGTTACCTTTGAACTGCTACCATCTGGTAACATGGATGGCGCACTGCTTCCACAAATAGATTCTGGGGTTGTACATTGTGTCCTAGTGTGAACGGCATCCTGAAAGGTTTCCACTGGACATAAGTAAGAGATAGTTATCGCATGATCCAAGCAGTAAGCTTACATGGTAAACGACATACGAATTATTGCTGAGCATGGCAAGCTATATTTAAATGGTTCAAAGCAGCATCAGCCGAAAAGAAATTAAAATGGTAAGATGAAACTAGGGATGTAAGTGGCAAATAAACGACATCTGCCAGTCCCATCTAGTTAGTTTTTCTAGCTCCCTAGTTCATTTTCCTCAAAAAACAAAAAACAAAAAACTCTTTTGAACTATCATACCACTAGTGGACTTTAATCGGGATTAAACGGGACTCAGTTGACATCCCTAGTTGAAAGGGAGTGTACCACCGCTATATTTAAGTTGCCAAGGCATCTAAGCAGTTGAAGTAATCTGAGAAAGCACTTAACAGTGTGGCCTCATATAAACTACGAAGACAGTCTTGTGATGAAGTTCAGAGGAAAAGTTAAGGACTCAAATGAACTAGGCATGCATTTCTTTACGATAGTACAGCAGGCACTGCTAACATATTGGCCAACTCAGGTATAGCCTAACAAGTAACAACAAGCATTCGAATCAAGCAATACAGCAAAGCAGACAACTGAACTATTTGTAATTCTGTAGGATTACAGGTTGAGGGCACAAGCCAAGAAAGCAGCCCACATGCATTACATTTCACATGTACTAAAACACACTGGCTTACCATATGTTGTTGTGAAGCCTCGCTGCTATTGCAATGTTCCTTGAAGATATCGTCAGCATCCCGTGGTTGCAAATCTAGTTGTTGTAGTTTATTCTGCACCCTCTATTTAGGTAAAATTAATTTTAATCGCATGCACTGGTTCGAATTGATCATCAATGGTTCATCTAAACTAATGAAATAAGGGTGTGTGCTTACACGACAATATATCTGCTTCACTCTATTTTTATGCTTGTTCGAGGTGCCAGCCCCGAAAGAACAAATATTTTGCTTGATGGGGTTGGCAGCTCCATAATTAATAGAAGCATCAAATTAGTCATGTAACTTGGGAAGATCAAGAACACACAAAAAAGTAATGAACAGAGGCTCGGAGCAGTGATGTAATAGCTAGCATCAGAAAATGTAGGGTAAAACGAACAAAAAGCAGCGGAACCACATGCTAGTTTGCTGATGTGTAATTAAGCATAGAGAACATGAAGCAGTCTGATGGAACCAACAGGTGGCATCAGAACAACACCATTATCATAAATATAGCATGCAAGAAGTAAAATAGTAGGCAGTGATATCTAGGAAGTACAGTAATACTTAGGACAAAACTAAAGCATTGTAACTATATGTGCACTACTTTGTTATTTAGCACATGTAACATGTTCACTGCCAGAAGTATGGCCCTACAGGTGCAAGCAGAATAACGCGTCTCATGGAAAATTGAATGATGCCCTGAAGAAATTCAAAGGTGCGGTGCTTATGCTAAGAAAGTAAACGTAGGCGCCGGCGGTTGGATAATAGTACCTGATTCTTGGCAGCGTATAGGTATCGTTGTCATACTTGATAGCTAAGGATCGTCGATGGTGCTCGTGTTGCGGCTGAGTTTGGGCTAGCTGTCGCCGTTGCTGAAGAGGCTTCGGTGCTTCGGTTGCGGCGCCTGTCGACATACAAGAAAGCTCATCTGTGGTAAGTGAACAGTTGCACGATAAAGAGGAGAAAAAATGAAGGAGTACAAATCGAAATAACCTGATGAGGCTGCGGCGTCAGTGATACAGGGCCGGTCGAGTTGAATATGGCGTCCGTGGAGCAGGTCCGGTGCAGTGGACGAAGGCTTCGGCGGGCGCGGTGTACAGTGTTGTCGGTGAGGCGGATCTATTGCGGCGGACGAGGGCTTGTATGAAGGGCCAGCGATGGGGCGGATGAGGGAGTCAGTGAAGGGCCTACACTGTGGTGGACGAGCGTGCCGGTTAAGCAGATCCGGTGCGGTGGACCATGATGGCGGCCAAGGAGATCTGGAGCGGTGGATAAGCCAGTCACTGAAGCGGCTCCGGTGAAGTGGCGAGTTGGCAGTTGGGGGTTCCAAGGTGCGGAAGGTAGATCGGGCGGGATGTGAGGTCCACCGCTGCGGCGGAGGACTAGATTCGGCATCTTGTCGTGGTTGGGGGCGTGGAGGGGAAGGGAGGGGCTCTGGGGAAGAATGTTGGGGGCAAAGAGGGGAAAACAATGGAGTTACCAAAGCAGCCCTTTTCCGTTCATGTGGCAGGGGTAAAACAGAAATATCACAGGGCTAAACTTTCGGGCGCGAGATATTTCGATGTGAGTGGGAAGTTTGAAAGCTTTTGGCGCCTGAAATTATAATTGTTCTGCTCTTGTACGGCCGACTATGATATCATGGCCGAGAATTTATTTGTTTTGCACGCAAAAAAAGTGCAAGTTTTGAAAATCATTGTCTCCAACCCGACACTTAGATTGTCCATTCAATTCAAATATGGATCATTGAGCTAGTACAAGCAAATACCATCATACGGTCCAATTCAAATGAAATACCAAATGTGTTTATCCTAAATATGATGACAAAAGCAAAAATGTGTATGTGTATGAATAAAGTGGATAATTATAAAGTTTGAACATGCCCGTATGTGTATATCTCTAGGTTTGATATATGAATTTGAAATCACGAAATCCCGGCTTAAAAAATGTACCTCCGTTTAAATGAATTACAAAAGCTAATGATGGAGTCGAATTCCAAAATTCCAATCTTAGGTTTGTAATTCTAGTACATCAAGGTATATCACGCATGTTCAAAAGTATTGTTATCTCATAGTCCAAACTATGAAACAAATTGATCAACCATGAGTGCACACACTATTGACCATATATATCTC
>NC_057796.1:227876770-227893073 GCF_018294505.1 Triticum aestivum | reverse complement strand
AAACACATTAACACCCCCCCTCTCTTCTAAAGTCCGGACCCCAATATAGGTCTCACTTTGTCTCTCGGGCATGCACACATCTCTTCCCCCACTCTCTAGGTCTCCCCGCATCTCTCTTTCCCAAGCACACGCACTATGTAGAGTGTATCTTTCCCATACACACAAAACGTCGCCCCCAAACGTCTATCTCCCTAGTTATGTGGTTCTCGCACACTCACCTCACACACCACCCCCACTGCAAACAAGCACACTTTCTCTCCTTGTGCACCACTCTCCTCTTTCTATCTCTCCCACATGTGGACCCGCCCCGGCTCCTTCCTTGTATACATATATGCCGTGACTCTTTCCATAGCTCCATAATGTATCATCGTTCTCAATCTCGCACGTTGTTCTCTACACCATCTATTCTAGATCTCTCATGAAGTCCCTATCACACACACGATGACTTGCTTCCCTTGCGTCTCCGTACAGAGGCCAATTTCGAACAACATCAACATTGTCTCCCTATCTATACGCCACTTATGGACACAAACGACCCCTCTCTCCCCCTCTCCCCCTCTCTTCCTCTCTCTCTCTCTCTCTCTCTCTCTCTCTCTCTCCGTCGCTAGCTCTCTCTCTCTCGCTCTCACACCCCTCTCCCACACACACTCGATGTCTCTTCCAAATAGTCTGCTCCCCGCCCACACCCATGCTATCCCGCTACTACACATGCCTTTGTCTCTCTTTGATACACATGTCACACCATCCCCCCTTCCCTTATACTAGGTTTACATCATTAGTGGTCTCTCTACTCCACATACACACACTCCCTCTCACACACAAACGCGCGCACAAACACACACAAACACGCACAAGCACCCATCTATCCGGATCCTTCTTTTAAGACACACACCCTTGCATATTCTCTCCAGCTCTAGGTATGTATATATCCCCCCTCTCTCTAGCTCAGATGCACAACAACATTCTCCATCTCTCTAACTCACACATCTCTCCCCATGTCCGCATGTGTATCTCACACACTCACTCTCTGATTATGTCTATGTATCTCGACGTTACACAACACAAAGCCCCATGTACATGTCTCTCTCTATCCTCCACACACATAGACACAAAGAATCTCTTATCATGGCCTCAATCTCTAGACATATCACACACGCACACTGTCTCTCTCTCTCTCTCTCTCTCTCTCTCTCTCTCTCTCGCAAACACGCTCAACAAGGGTTTCCCTGTGAATAACTTACCGTCTATTCATCAACAGTCGTGGCAGTACGGCGAACACGAGACGTGAAAAAGAATAAATCTACATGTGCGTAGACTACCTAGTATGACTACTAGGACAAGAGCAAGCCGAAAGCATGCTGCCGTCACCCCCTCCTTACCGGCAACGGGAAAACCTTTGTTTTACACAGTCGAGAAGTCATTGTGCTAAGGCCCCACATGCTGAGCCGTTGAATAGAATGTAGATCCTAGTTTATGGAAACAAGTATCCATACTTATTTTTCTTCTCTTATAAAAAACCGAGTTGGTGATGATGGTACGCGTGCCATCTTGCAATATAGACTGTCCGATCTATATCTGACGGATGGAAATTAAGCTAAAAGATACCCGCACCTCTCTCCACATTTGCAGACAAGGCCTTCCCTCGTTCATCCTTATCTCCAACAACCTCATTGTTGAGCAATTAAAAAAGGAAGCCTGTGGAACAAACTGGCATGGTGGCCGCTACCAGCGTCGTCCATCCCCATGCCTCCGCTCAGTCCGACCACCAATCACCACCACGCCCCACTCTTCACCTTATCTCCTCTTTCTCGAGATATCATTAGTTTTTACACATGGGATTACTCCCGCATGGGTCAATCACAACAAGTGTTTTATAAAAAATGCATCTTGATGTTTCGTGCAATGCACGGACATCTTGCTAGTACTCCTACAAAAGACTAAGTTGGTGATGATGGTGTGTCTGCCATCTGTCATTTCTGACCATTAGATCTATATCTAACGACTGTGAGGTAAGTTGTTGCCTTTTCTCACCAACATGCCACTTCTCTACCAATTTGCAGAAAAACCCATAATTAGTATCTTAAAACCAACCACATCCCTCCCTCACCTCACCAAAATAGCCCAAGGAATATATTCTGATTCAAACATAATATATCTCTAGTGATATATGTATATCAAAATTAGAGTGTTTTGTATCAAGTTTGTGAATAAGTATTATTCTAATTATGATCCATTGCAACACACGTGAACATTGCTAGTATTTCCAACCATGCAAAAAATGCTAGTATTTCCATAGTTTCGAGTTTTCCATCAAGATATTAGTCACTCATGGTTGATATTTAGTTTCAATCACGTACACATAGGCACTATGTAACTAGCCTTGCTTATTGGCTTCCAAAGCTTGACTTTCACTCCTACTTACATTATGTAGAGTAATTAACAAAAAACTACCACTTTCAACCAGCCCTAGGAAGAAACTATTGTACAGAAAATAGCAAAAACATACCCAAAATTTCTTAATCCGTGCCAAAAACTACTACCTAGTGTTGATTAGGCTCGTTTAAACCCGTTTATGACAGGGTTGCACGTCCGTGCTGACGAGGCAGCTTAAACCAGCACATTTTGTTTGACCGTTGACACAAGGGACCCACATCTGACCTTCTATCGTGTTATTCCCCCTCAAATCATTATTTTTCCTGAACATTACTTCAAACAGTACTGATGTGTGTTCGTCGGTGCCGCCGGTGATGAGCAAGTTGGCTGCCGCTCCACCGGACGGGCCGGACGCCGGCTGGCCTCTGCATGGTTGGCAGGCTGGCCCGAGCGTGACTCATGCGTGAGCAAGCTGCCGCGCTGGCCTTCGCTCGAGCCAGATGGCTGGCCTTAGCACGGTGCGTGCGAGCAAGCCGCCGCACCGCCGTGCCAATCTAGCTATCAAACCTTGCAGACAAGCAGCCGGATGCATCCAGCAAGGTGTGTGCTATCTTGGCTAGCTAGCGGCCGCGAGCATCGGACAGAGCTGGCATCCGGGCTGCCGCAAGATGGGCTCTGCACCGCCAACGGTTTTGACCTCGCCTTCTGCTGGCGGCGGTAGCTGCGTCCCATGGCCGAGGATGACTAGGTGGACGGGCTGGAGGTAGGAGGTCACTCGGTTATTTTTGCGCAGACTGACATGTAGGTCCCACAAGTCATAACGCCTAACTTGCCGGTCGAATAGAAGGCGTTGACTTAAGGGGCGACATGGGTTGAAACGTGCCTATAACGGCACTTTGTAGAGTACTCATCTCTTGGTAGGGCTGGTTGGTAAGGGCATGTACAATGTTTGATAAGGTAGTCTTATCTTAAATCTGCCACGTATGCAAGTTGTAGTAGTTTCTTGGCATTATTAGTGGTTTCTTGTAAGGAACAATGTACTACTAGCGACAGAAGGCGATTCTAGGTTGCGTTGTACTCCAACGAGTACTACTAGTGGTCGCGGGAGTGTATACCTCATTTTGTGGGTTCGATCCCGGCCGAACGCACGACGACCTTTTTTTAAAATAGTAACTTCACTGCGAGCCAATATTGTACACGGGTAGTTTGAGTTTTGAAGTCGAACGGATATGTCGCACCACAGTCTGGGTGCACTGGATAGCCCAGCCACGTGAACGGGTTTTCCTTCCCATCATCTCGTGGCTCGCGTGCTCGCCCTAGCCGCACCTCGCTTGCAGCTTCCTCATCAGCTAGTAGCATATTTAAACTAGCGCCTCCCAATTAAGCCCGAGGAGCCGGAAAAGCCTGGCGCGGCATTGGGAACTGTGCAATATGGATGTGTACTAAAGTTCTAGTACTCTACTACTGTGTAGTTTGTGGCGTTGCACGCATGGACTTCATTCCATTATCGGCTCTATAAAAGAAATTCCTCTTGACGTGATTTTTTTGTTTTTATACGGAGGCAAAAGCTTTGCCTCGTCCCATTCATAAAGAAGGAACTACTAACAAAGTTTGATGAGATCCATTACACCTCCACAAATGGAAGCAAAAAGCTTAGTCTTGTTGTATCAAATAACTCAAATGTTTTGCCCGCGCAGTAACCGTCGCTGATAAACAGGCTGCTAGTGTGTGCGTGAGAGGAGCGGCTGAGTAGGCCAGCTACGCGCTTGAATAGAGCACCGAGAGTACCCACTACGCAGGTGTACTTTCCCTGCATTGATAGCACAACGATGGTTCTAGAGAACAGTAGTACCCTCCACTTCCAACTGTAGCTCCTTGGCCCTAAGATTCAAGAGTTCAAAACTGGTGCACTATACTAGAAGTACAGTACATCGCACTACTAGTTGAGAAAGTAGTACTAGTATTGCTACAGTATGAGTACGTAGTAAATAATAGCCTCACCCCTTTGCTAAGGAATGATATCTCCTCCTCGCTAGTTCCGCTCCCCCCGAAGAGAAGGCAGTTCGTCGCTGCTCCCATGGATTCGCCAGGCGGTTCTCCTCCTCATCGGGGCTGGGAGACCTTGGACGACAATCCTCTAGGAGAAATCGCACGCCGCTCTGATGTCCTCACCGCCGCAAGACTCGGTGCTTCCTGCACCAACTTTTTCAAGACGGTGCTTAATCAGGCTTGGGAAAAGGCCATGTTTGTTGGTCTTCCATGCGTCCTCGAGGAGAAGGTTCTTCTATGGGACAATCCTTCAAACAGTCCACCGCTCCCTGGCCATGGTTGCACGTTGACTCCACTAGAGTTGCTGACGTTGAGAGGTAGTCGGATTTTGTCCGATGAGCAGGTCAGTCATGTAGTTCGATCTTGTAGTACTTAGTTATTCCATTTCCATCCCGTAATTTCTCCGTTGCCCACCGTCTTATATATAGGTCTGGGTCGGTGCCAACAAAGATTGGCTTGCATACCTCCGGCCAGATACCACCATCATTTTGCACAACATCCACAGCAGTGCGGCCGTTCCCGTAGACCCCTTCTCCACCATTGGGATCGGCCTTCCGAACTGGCTGGGCTTGAATACGTATGATGATGCCTACATGATATTGAAGAAGATAGCAATTGTGGACCCGCTGACAAAGCGGCACTGCTATGACGATTACTATCTCATCGTGGTGTTCGACATAAGGATTGCCATCAATGCAAGAGGCAGTAACAGCAGAGGCTGGCGCATGTTGGCCGCGGAAGATTTGTACCCCTACACGTTCGAATATGCTATGTGCCATCTAGGCCGCATCTTCGCGGTGACAAGCCAGGGGACTTGTTTCATCTGGTTGCCATCCTACGGTATAGGAGATTACAAACGGAATGCACAAAGCATCATTTGCATCCCTAACAGTACTCCATTATTTTGCAGGGACCAGTCATCCCTCGATCAAAATAAGATCGCCGATCCTGGATGTGCATTTGCTTCCGCGATTCGGTCTAACCTGGAACTTTGTAGCTGACTTTGGCATATTGGGATCAACTATCTTAGCAGTCATTACCCATGGTACTACTAATGTGCAACATGGTCACACAATCTACCATGATCGGACCGTCACCATCTAGCCAGGTATTCCATTTAGTATTATATTTTTAACCCTCTCGCCTTCTATTTCATTGTTGTACTACTTACTAGTATTAGTAGGAGTACTTTTTACCTTTTTTTTGACCTTGAAGACTGCAGGGCTTACACCCCACAACATTTTATTAATAAAAGAAGCAAAAACAATACAGGTCTTCCTCAAGTTGAGGAAAAGAAAAAAAGAAAAGAACAGGAACCTAATGAAGGCTATACAAGGGAGGGGGCACTATACCTAATAATTACAATGTTACACTTAACAAGCCCTCCTCAAGGAGGTAGGAAATCAATCCACTTAAGTAAGGCCTCTCTATACTTCCTTTTGATTCTATGAGAGACTAGTGTGAGATCACCAATGAAGCCATTTCTCCATGCCCTGAAAGAAGGTTTGATGTTCCTGAAAGCTCTGTCATTCCTGACCTTCCAAATATTCCACCAGGCAATAAAGACCACTTCCCCAAACAAAGGTTTGTTGAAATCCTTTCTAGCATGACACGCAATCTCCACCATGTCATCACTGTCTTTCCAGATAATTTGCAGATAATTCCACACCCGAACACTGAAATTGCACTGGGAAAAAAGATGGTTTCTGTCCTCAAGTGTCCCAGTTGGACAGAGTACACATTCAGGCCCATCATTAATATTCCAATGCCTCCTCTGGATCATGTCCTTAGTGTTAACCCTGTCCATTATAACAAGCCAAGCAAACATCTTGATCGACATGGTGCAGCAAATCTTCCAGATCCACCCCAGGACAGGGTTAGCTACCATTGGCTGATAGACAAAATCATAAAACTTTTTTGCAGTATATTCAGACTTATTACCATGCCTCCACCCCCAAGAGTCATGATAGCCACTGTCTATTTGGAAAGACCCCATTAAGGACGAAAGCTGCTGTAGATCCTGAAAGGCTTGTTCAGAAAGAGGCAAGTAAAAGAGATCTTGGAAACTACTAGCCTGAAAGACTTCCCTGACTGAGAGGTTTTTGTGGAGACAAAAGGAAAAAAGCCTAGGAAAGCGATCTTGAAGAGGGACACAACTGTTTCCAATTTGCCAATGATCAGACCAGAACAGCACAGTATCTCCACTATGAACATCAACAAAAGTAACTGCTCTGAATTTATCCATCAACTTGCAGACATCTCTCCACCCAAAAGAGCCACATAGAATAGTATCATGTGGGATCCTTTGGAAATAGTAAGAGTCCCAAACTAACTGAACCCATGGCACATCCATCTTATTATCAAATTTATTCAGATGTTTAATAAGGACGCGTATAGCTAGCTAGGCCCTTGAAGACTTGAACCCATTAGCTCCCACCATTTTTGTTTTTCCATGTCTTACTATCTCATCCATGTAGCCAAGAGTGGCTATATATAATAAGCCGGTTATTTTACTTCCTCTATACCGGAGTAGTACTATTTGCTGCACAGTATTACTGACCGCCATATTTGAGCACAACATTATTATGCATGGGCCTTGACTATGTACGTCACCATGTGTCCAGATCTGAGATGCCGCGTGTACCAGATGAACGATGAGGATTTCGACCCCCGTGATGCTACGTGGGTGTCGAGGAACACTCTTGGAGAGTACTCGCTTTTCATTGGGGATAGCTACCCCATTGTGAAGCGGATGCCACCTTCCGTGCACAACACCGAAGGCCTGCTGTTCATGAAGCATGGTTGTGTCTTCAGTGCGCACCGCCGGATGAACGACATGCTGGGACACGCTATCCCTAATTTATGCCGCTTCAGCTTGGATGAGTCTCCATCGTGTGGAACAGGACTAGAAAGCTACGACAATGATTCCCGTTGCCCACCGCTATGGATCGTGCCATCCATGAAGAACACCTGGGACTGGAACCTAGAGGAGGACATGTAGCCCATCTATAACGTGTAAGTGGAGTATGGTAAATTGTGAACGGTAGCGCTGTGAATATATGTAGACTAGTCGTACACAAATTTATCACATGAATTGGAGATGAACTTGCGTGGCATACTAGCATTTGTCCTTTAGAATTTATTACTAGTAAATGTGTTATGTGTACGTGCAACTTGTGTGCTTGTTGCACGGGCTCCAACATGCTCTTTGAGAATAAAAGGTGGCACAACTTTGGATATAGGTGACGTCGCGGCATCATACAATAGCATCGTTCGCTATAGTTGTAGTATACTCCTACTAGGATGACAACTCCTATAAAACCTTGCGCTTGGCTCTTTGCCTCTTCGGGAGGTTCAACAGTTCGTACTCGTGTGAACCTTGCACTTGGCTCTTCGCCTCTTCGGAAGGTCCAACAATGATGATACTACAATACAATATGCTTTTGGCAATCTGACACCGATTGAACTGCTACACGTCCACCGCGAGGGCGAGGGAGAGGGAGAGGGCGCTGTAGACAAAACCATCTCCCCGTCCTGCGAGCGACCGTGCGCACGGGCGAGGGAGAGGTGTAGTAAGCAAGCTTCTCCTCGTTCGGCGAGTTGACGAGACACATCAAAGCAGTACTAGTACTAGTCAATACTGCGTCCTTTCCGGTTAATATGGCTTAATTTGAAATGAGAAAAATACATTGGCGGTCAACATATGTAACAATACGCTCTTTACGGTCACTATATATAGTTTTGCGGTGATTATACGATCACTAGCCCATCGTAGAGCACCGTATTGCACCCTACTGACCGGCCACATAGTCGACGTGGCAATTTGTTGACTGGTTAAATTTTCACCTGGTTTCTGGGTCCCACCTGTCAGTTGGCAGAGCAAAGAAATCGGTTAAACAAAACTTTACACAGGCGCGGAAGGAGTCCAACCCTTGCGCGCGAACCACCCTGGCTGTGTATGTGAGTGCATGCACGTGTACTCCCTCGGTCTTCCAACAAAGAGTGTACATCAGCTAAAAAACAAAGAGTGTACATCTACACTTCCAATGCATTTAGCCTTTAATCTAAATCGATATTGATTGACTAATTCACCAACTTGTGCTCTAGCTATAGGCTACATGTCTATCCTTAATTACAGCATGTGATAAGCACATTTCATATATATAATTTTGGCACACAAACACACCATTTATTGTGATCCGACGATCCATTCTTGCTGTGAACTATGATATATTTGAATGAAAATCATATAAAAGATCATTTACTCGTCATTTGATTATTTTGCAGAAAAGTGCGCAAAGGCACTATAATCTTCAAGATTCGGACGAATTGGCCATTGAGAAGAGAGAAGGGCAGGAAAGAAGTGAAGAAAGGGACCTGAGCATGAAGGAAAGAAGAAACCGGGGGCCAAAACTAAAGATGGAGGGGATTGACTTGGGAAGAAAGAAGGAAAGGAGAAGGGCCAAATCAGAAAAGTGGCAGACTAGAGGAGGGGTCAAAATCCCTAGCAGCATCCCCGATCCCCTTTGGGCCTGGCATATATCTCTCTCCCTCATCCACCTTCTCCACCACCGGCAGCCGCCGCGGCCAGGCCGGCGTGGCAGTGATGAAGCTATGTACCTAGGGTAGGGTCATAGGCCTGTCCAAGATACCCTCCCCAAGGACATCACCCTAGAACCAGAAGCATTCGAAGAAGAATCATCATCCACTCGACCATGAAGCGTTCCACTCGACAGACTTGAAGTCACTCGACCATGGAGACTATCACTCGACCGGCAGAAGATCTAAAGCCACTCCGTACTGCAACGGTCGGTCATTCCGTCGTAGCTTTAATGGTCATTATGTCTCTTTATTACTAGCATTACCAGTAACGCCCCGTCTTAATGTACCTTAAACCCTGTGTAATTGAGGGCTGGAGGGGTCTGGCGAACTCTATATAAGCCACCCCCTCCTCAGTGACAAGGGTTCGCACCCCCTGTAACACACACGCATATAATCCAGTCGACCGCCTCCGGGCACCGAGACGTAGGGCTGTTACTTCCTCCGAGAAGGGCCTGAACTCGTAAAACTCATGCGTACAACTTCTCCATAGCTAAGATCTTGCCTCTACATACCTACCCCCATTCTACTGTCAGACTTAGAACCACGACAGTTGGCGCCCACCGTGGGGCAGGTGTCTTAGCGACTTATTGGAGAAGTTGCGATTTTTCCGATCCCCATCAGCATGGTTTCAGGCGGAGGATTGGCCGAGGGTCGCGAGATCCGTCTCGGCGCGCTCGTGTTCGTCGCCGACGACTCCGCTTGGCTCTAAGAGGCTCCACTCGACGTCGAGGCACTCCCCGTCCGCGGGGCAACACACTTTCGCGCGTGTCTGCGGTGTCCTCCTGCGGCAGCCGTCGACCCAGTATCGGTCGGCTCCTGTGGCGTCTTCACTCCCTGCTGCCCGCCGGTGCAAGCGTTTCGGTCGGTCGAGGCTCCAGCGGTGGGTGAGGCACGCGGTGGCTCGCCAGTCGGCCACCTCCCAAGTCACGGCAATCGAGCCTGACGAAACTCTCTACGGCCTGTTCGACTGGCTCCGTCGAGACTACATCTGAGTGCGACAGCAGTGACCCCGCGGCGGAAGTCCTGATGGTCAACGGACCACGCAGTCCCCCTGGCTTTTCCCCGTGACGACGGTGGTGATGGCGGAGGCGATCCGTCGCGCGTCCACGAGGAATACCACCCCGAGCCCCTCTCTTTGCAGCAGAGGGAAGAGCTTCGTCGCCGTAACATGGATGCACTTCACACTCCTATCGTTGGAGAAACCCCCGAGGCCTGGGCCTTGGAAGAGGCGCGCTTGGCCAACTTGGCTGAGCGCACTCGACTGGAGAACCTCCAGCACGCACTCGACGAGCGTGCTGGGCAGCGGGTTCCTGAGTCCGGTTGACGACAACTTTTTCCGCCTCCCACCTAGGTATATCGAACTCCGATCTAGAATCTCACAGCTGCGGCCCGAATAGCGGAGTCGATTCAGCCTTCCCAGTCGGAAGCTGGTAGGGGTTTGATGCAGATCCGGGCTTTGCTCCGGGTAGCGGGGGAGCAGAACACAGCAGTGTCACAGTCTCGGAATAGGATTCATAGTAGATCTGTAATGGCAGACATAGTTCAGTCGGCTCACAGCCCAAGATCACCTCCAAGACGTGAGGGACGTGGAGATCGACAGGATCAGTACAGAAACCGTGAGCAGTATGATCGTCGTCGAGCGCCCACACCTCCCCCAAGGAGTGGGTCATACGTGCCTCGGCAACACGATGACAGACGCCCTCACAGTGGAGGGCGAAGGATTCCAGTCGACCCCCGGGAGCCGGGCTTTGACACGAGATCCATTCTTGTTCAAGGTCTGGTTGACAGGAACAGGGCACATAGAGATGGCCACGGTAGAGATTACCCGACCGGCAACAGAGTGCATGTTTCAGGTCCCGAGTGTTTCAGCAGAGCCATCAGAGCAGCAGTGATTCCTCCCAACTTCAGGTTGGCGACTGGAGTCAGCAAATTCACTGGTGAGTCCAAGCCTGACACTTGGCTTGAGGACTACCGAGTAGCTGTGCAAATTGGTGGTGGCAATGATGAAGTGGCCATGAAGCACCTTCCTCTGATGTTGGAGGGCTCGGCCAGAGCGTGGTTGAATCAGTTAGCACCTGGCAGTATTTATAGCTAGGAAGAGCTTGCCCGAGTGTTTGTCAGAACATTTGAAGGTACATGCAAATGGCCAGCAGGGCTAACAGAGCTACAATCTTATGTGCAGAAGCCGAATGAAACTTTGAGGGATTATATCCAGAGATGGATCATGTTGCACCACACGGTGGAGAATGTGTCTGATCACCAAGCGGTTTGTGCCTTCAAGGAAGGTGTCAAGTATCGAGAATTGAATCTGAAGTTCGGTCGGACCGGAGATATGTCTCTGAGTCGAATGATGGAAATTGCCACCAAGTATGCAAATGGTGAAGAGGAGGATCGGCTCCGGAGTGGCAAGCACAAAACAGTCGCCCATGAAACCGGGGGAGGGAACTCCAGTCGGAAGCAGAAGTGCAAAGCCGAGCCAGCTGCTCCCGGAGAAGCCTTAGCCGTGACTCAAGGAAAGTTCAAGGGGAAGCCCAAAGGGCCATGGAACCCCAAGAAAGTAAAAGATCAAGATGGAAATGATGTGTTGGATTTACCATGCCACATTCACACCAAAAAAGATGAGGAGGGTAATCTCACTTACCCGAAACATACCACTCGACAGTGTCGGCTCCTAATCCAGCAGTTCCGAGAGAAACAGCCCAAAGAGAAGGAGAAAGAATCGGACAAAGTTGAGGATAAAGAAGAGGACGATGATGGTTACCCCCACGTCAATTCCACTCTGATGATTTTTGCTGATGTTGAGAGCAAAAGTCGACTGAAAGTCATCAACAGAGAAGCGAACATGGTCGCTCCGGCGACGCCCAGTTATTTGAAGTGGTCTCAGACTGCCATTACATTCGACCAGTCTGATCACCCAACACACATAGCCACCCCTGGGAGGCAAGCGTTGGTGGTCGACCCAGTCGTCCAAGGCACTCGGTTGACTAAGGTTCTGATGGATAGTGGCAGTGGACTGAATATACTGTATGCGGAGACCTTGAAAGGAATGGGCATTCCGATGTCCAGACTCAGTGAAAGCAATATGAGTTTCCATGGAGTTATTCCTGGCAAGAAGGCTGAGTCACTCGGCCAGATCGCCCTCGATGTGGTTTTCGGTGATTCCAAGAATTACCGCAAAGAAAAGCTGACGTTTGAAGTCGTAGATTTCCAGAGTGCTTATCATGCTATTCTGGGCAGGCCGGCTTATGCACGTTTTATGGCTCGACCATGTTACGTGTACCTCAAATTGAAGATGCCTGGTCCTAAAGGAGTAATCACTATCACTGGCAATCGGAAGAAGGCAGAAGAGTGCTTCCAGAAGGGCTCAAAGATCGCCGATGCGCAAATGGCAGTAGTGGAATTGCAGGAGTATAAAAAAATGCAGATCCGAGTGATTTGTTGCGAGCTAAGAAGCCTGCCACGGATCCAGCATTTCAGTCGTCTTTTGAAATGAAGTCGATTCATATTCATCTGACCGATCCCAATGCTGCTCCGACTCACATTTCGACAACACTCGACTCCAAATAGGAAGAAGCGCTCATCCAGTTCCTCCGTGAGAATTGGGGCATCTTTGCATGGAAACCTTCTGACATGCCGGGTGTTCCCAGGGGGCTGGCTGAGCACCATTTGCGAGTCGACCCAAAAGTGAAACCAGTCAAAGAACATCTACGACGGTCCGCCGTACAGAAGAGAAAAGCAATCAGTGAAGAAGTGGCTCGGCTCCTAGCAGCTGAGTTTATCCGAGAGATTTACCTCTCCGAGTGGCTAGCCAATGTTGTCATGGTCCCCAAGAAGGACAACTCACTTCGCATGTGCATTGACTTCAAGCATATCAATCGGGCCTGCCCGAAAGATCACTTTCCTCTCCCCCGCATCGACCAAATAGTCGACTCGACTGCGGGGTGTGAGCGCTTGTCCTTTTTGGACGCTTATTCCGGGTATCATCAGATCCGACTGTATGGACCCGATGAGATAAAAACAGCTTTCATCACCCCATTTGGGTTCTTCTGTTATGTCACCATGCCATTCGGCATGAAGAACGCTGGAGCCACATTCATGAGGATGATTCAGAAGTGTTTACTCACTCAAATCAGTCGGAATGTGGAAGCATACATGGATGACATTGTGGTCAAGTCACGTAAAGGTTCCGACCCGCTGGCTGACCTTGCTGAAACTTTTGCCAACCTCGGAAGGTATGATATCAAGCTTAATCCATCAAAGTGCACATTCAGAGTTCCGGGCGGAAAATTACTCGGTTTTCTCGTTTCCGAACGAGGGATCGACGCTAACCCAGAGAAAGTGGGTGCCATACTCCGGATGAGACGCGCTGTGCGTGTGCACGATGTCCAGAAGCTTACTGGTTGTTTGGCCGCCTTAAGTCGATTCATTTCTTGCCTCGGTGAGAAGGCATTGCCTCTTTACCGACTGATGAAAAAGTTTGATAAGTTTGAGTGGACTCCTGAAGCTGATGCAGTGTTTGTAGAGCTCAAAGCCCTGCTTTCCACCCAGTCGGTGCTTGCTGCCCCAATCAGCAAAGAGCCTTTACTGCTTTACATTGCAGCCACTGGACAAGTTGTTAGTATAGTACTTACAGTCGAGCGGGAAGAAGAAGGAAAAGCCTATAAGGTTCAGCGCCCAGTATACTATGTTTCTGAAGTTCTGACTCCGTCAAAGCAAAGATATCCACATTATCAGAAGCTTGTTTATGGGATTTATATGACCACGAAGAAGGTTGCACACTATTTCTCTGACCACTCTATTACAGTCGTCAGTGACGCTCCATCATCAGAGATTCTGAACAACAGAGATGCAACTGGTCGAGTGGCAAAGTGGGCCATTGAACTCCTTCCCTTGGATATCAAGTTTGAGGCAAAGAAGGCTATCAAGTCCCAAGCAATAGCAGATTTCCTCGCCGAGTGGATCGAACAGCAACTGCCAACTCAAGTTCACTCGGAGCACTGGACCATGTTCTTCGATGGCTCCAAGATGCTGAATGGTTCCAGTGCTGGGGTGGTACTGGTATCCCCCCGAGGAGACAAGCTCAGATATGTTCTCTAGATTCACTTTGATTCCTCCAATAATGAAGCGGAATATGAAGCACTCTTATATGGGTTAGGTATGGCCATTTCACTCGGCGTCCGTCACCTCATGGTCTACTGCGACTCAGATTTGGTAGTCAATCAAGTGATGAAGGAGTGGGACGTTAGACGCCCAGCTATGACTGGTTACTGTAATGCGGTGAGGAAGTTGGAGAAGAAGTTGGAGGGGTTAGAGCTCCATCATATACTCTGACTGAAAAATCAAGCAGCCGATGATTTGGCAAAGATAGGTTCCAAGAGGGAAGCCATTCCCAGCAACGTGTTTTTGGAACACATTCATACACCTTCAGTTCAAGAAGATCCTTTCACTGAAGAGCCCCCGCAGCCTAAGAGTGCCACAGATCCGACTGAAGTCGAAGTCCCAGCCGTGGTCGACCCGATCATGGAGATTTTGGTCATCACTCCCGACTAGACAGTGCCATACATTGCGTATATCCTTAGGAAGGAACTCCCAGAGGATGAAGAAGAGGCTCGACAGATCGTCCGTCGATCCAAAGCCTTTACTGTGATAAGAGGACAACTGTTCAGGGAAAGCGTAACCGGAGTCAGCCAGAAATGCATAACACCAGAAGAAGGTCGAGTGATCCTCAACGACATCCACTCGAGGACCTGTGGCCACAATGCATCCTCTCGGACCATTGTGGCCAAAGCATACCGAGATGGATTTTATTGGCCACGAGCAAATGAAATGGCGAAAGATATAGTCGACAAATGTGAAGGCTGCCAGTTTTACTCCAATATGTCCCACAAGCCTGCGTCAGCCCTAAAGACCATTCCAGTCGTCTGGCCCTTTGCTGTTTGGGGATTGGATATGGTTGGACCCCTGAGGACTGGTAGGAGAGGCTTCACTCATGTGCTTGTAGCAGTCGACAAGTTTACCAAATGGATTGAAGCCAAGCCTATCAAGAATCTTGAAGCAGTACTGCCGTCAGCTTCATCAGAGAATTGACATTCAGATATGGAGTTCCGCACATCATCATCACTGACAATGGGTCGAACTTCGATTCTGATGAGTTCAGAGCCTTTTGTGCTTCCCAAGGCACATGATTCGACTATGCTTCAGTCGCCCACCCCCAGTCGAATGGACAAGCGGAAAGAGCAAATGGTTTGATTCTCAAAGGACTGAAACCCCGATTGATGCGTGATCTCAAGCACGCAGCAGGCGCCTGGGTCGATGAACTTCCATCAGTTCTTTGGGGATTGAGAACAACTCCCAATCGGTCGACTGGCCGAACTCCATTCTTCTTGGTCTATGGAGCTGAAGCTGTTCTACCGAGTGACTTGCTTCACAATGCTCCCCGAGTCGAACTTTTCTCTGAAGATGAAGCAGAACAAGCCCGGCTAGACGCAGTTGATCTCCTAGAAGAGGAAAGATAGATGGCCTTAATCCAGTCGACTATTTATCAACAAGACTTGCGCCGATTCCACGCCAGAAGCGTGAGAGGTCGAGCCTTTCAAGAGGGAGACTTGGTTCTTCGAGTGGATCAGCAGAAACCACACAAGCTCGCCCCTGCTTGGGAAGGTCCCTTCATCGTCACCAGAGTTCTCCACAATGGGGCACACCATCTTTACAATGTCAAGCATCAGAAAGACGAGCCACGGGCTTGGAATGCGGAGCTGCTCCGCCCCTATTATACTTGAGTACTCATTCTGATGAGATGTAATAAGAAATACCTTTGTAGTTTGTTCATCAAAGACAAGAGCTTTACAGTCTTCTTAAACGATTGTTGTTGCTTATGTTTGCGTCTCAAATCCCCCAGTGGGTGGCTTAGCTGTGAATCCGTTTCGCCTAAGTTTGAAAAATCCTACCGAGTGATGAGCAAGCCTCTCACTCGGGGACTTAGCCGCGAATCCGTTTCGCCTAAGTTTGAAAAATCCTACCGAGTGATGAGCAAGCCTCTCACTCGGGGGCTTAGCTGCAGTCCAGTACTCGCCTAAGTTTGTAAAATCCTACCGAGTGATGAGCAAGCCTCTCACTCGGGGGCTTAGCTGCAGTCCAGTACTCGCCTAAGTTTGTAAAATCCTACCGAGTGATGAGCAAGCCTCTCACTCGGGGGCTTAGCTGCAGTCCAGTACTCGCCTAAGTTTGTAAAATCCTATCGAGTGATGAGCAAGCCTCTCACTCGGGGGCTTAGCTGCAG
>NC_057796.1:227876130-227876459 GCF_018294505.1 Triticum aestivum | reverse complement strand
CGAGTGATGAGCAAGCCTCTCACTCGAGGGCTTAGCTGCAGTCCAGTACTCGTCTAAGTTTGTAAAATCCTACCGAGTGATGAGCAAGCCTCTCACTCGAGGGCTTAGCTGCAGTCCAGTACTCGCCTAAGTTTGTAAAATCCTATCGAGTGATGAGCAAGCCTCTCACTCGGGGGCTTAGCTGCAGTCTAGTACTCGCGTAAGTTTGTAAAATCCTACCGAGTGGTGAGCAACCCTCCCACTCGGGGGCTTAGCTGCAGTCCAGTCCTCGCCTAAGTTTGAAAAATCCTACCGAGTGGTGAGCAACCCTCCCACTCGGGGGCTTAGCT
>NC_057796.1:227864693-227875771 GCF_018294505.1 Triticum aestivum | reverse complement strand
GACGAGGTGCAGGTCGACTGCAACCTTCTCCTTCGGAGCTGCGCCACAAGTACAACATGCGCTCCATCCCTATCCGCAAGGGCGACGAGGTGCAGGTCTGCTGCAACCTTCTCCTTCGGAGCTGCACTACAAGTACAACATGCGCTCCATCCCTATCCTCAAGGACGACGAGGTGCGGGTCGACTGCAACCTTCTCCTTCGGAGCTGCGCCACAAGTACAACATGCACTCCATCCCCATCCATAAGGGCGACGAGGTGCAGGTCGACTGCCTCCTCCTCAAAGCTGCATTTCAAGCATAAAGATTATTCCAAATGAAGAACAAGATTCACTCGACGTCAAACACGATCATATTCAGAGATAAAACAAGTTCGGATAAATCCTAAAGTTCCGAACCACGGATCGAAGTACTCGGGCTTCAAACCCAAAGGAGTTTAACGATTACAAAATCACTCGGCATTCCGAGGCAAATTTAAAGTGAGGCATAAAGTTTGTTCATTCCACAGGAGGTGGGCTAGCAGGATCAACGAACTCATCCAGGTCAATTCCGTCAGCAATCCGAGTGGCAGCAGCGATGAAAGTCTCCATGAAGGATTGGAAGTCGTGCCTTTTGGTATTGGCGACCTTGATTGCTGCTAGCTTGTCTTCTCGCGCCTCCTTGCAGTCGATACCTTTGATGTCCTTAGGACATGGCATATTCTCAATTGAATCAACCTTAGCTTGATCCACTTCAATACCTCTTTCAGAAATGTTATGACCCAAGACAATGCCTTCATTAACCATAAAGTGGCACTTCTCCCAATTCAAGACAAGATTTGTTTGTTCGCATCTCTGCAAAACTCGCTCAAGATTGCTTAAACAGTCATCAAAAGACTTCCCATAAACAGAAAAGTCATCCATGAAAACCTCAACAATCTTTTCACAAAAATCAGAGAATATAGCAGTCATACATCTTTGAAAGGTAGCAGGTGCATTACATAAACCAAAAGGCATACGTCTATAAGCATAAGTTCCAAAGGGACAAGTAAAAGTGGTCTTTTCTTGATCAGGTTGAGAAACAAGTATTTGTGAAAAGCCAGAGTATCCATCTAGGAAGCAAAAGTGTGTGTGCTTAGATAATATTTCAAGCATTTGATCAATAAAGGGCAAAGGGTAATGATGTTTTCTAGTTGCTTTGTTTAACTTTCTGTAATCAATTACCATTCTATAGCCTGTAACAATTCTTTGTGGAATAAGTTCATTCTTATCATTAGGAACAACAGTAATACCTCCTTTCTTAGGAACACAATGAACATGACTTACCCATCTACTATCAACTATGGGATAGATTATACCTGCCTCCAGAAGTTTTAAGATTTCCGTTCTTACCACTTCCTTCATTTTTTGATTCAACCGACGTTGGTGATCAACAATGGGTTTAGCATCAGGTTCCATATTAATTTTGTGCTGACATAGAGTGGGACTAATGCCCTTGAAATCATCAAGAGTATATCCAATAGCAGCCCGGTGCTTCCTTGGAACTTTCAATAATCTTTCTTCTTCACGTTCTGAAAGGTTAGCACTAATAATAACAGGATATATCTTATTTTCATCAAGATAAGCATATTTCAAAGTGTCTGGCAATTGTTTTAATTCAAACACAGGATCACCTTTAGGTGGAGGAGGACCTCCTAGAGTTTCAATAGGCAAATTGTGTTTAAGCAGAGGACGTTGTTCAAAGAAAACTTTATCTATTTCATTTCTTTCATGCATATGTAAATGATTTTCATGGTCTAGAAAATATTAATCTAAAGGATCACTAGGTGGAACAACAATAGAAGCAAGACCAACCAATTCATCCTTACTAGGCAATTCTCTTTCATGATGATTTCTACTAAACTTGGAAAAATTAAACTCATGAGACTCATCACCAAAGCTAACACCAACAGTTTGTTTCTTACAGTCTATCTTAGCATTAACTGTATTCAAGAAAGGTCTGCCAAATATAATTGGACAAAAGTCATCTTGTGGGGAACCAAGAACAAGAAAATCAGTAGGGTATTTAATTTTTTCCATACAAGACTTCAACATCTCTAATAATCCCAAATGGTGATATGGTGTCTCTATTAGCAAGTTTAATAGTAACATCTATTTCTTCTATCTCAGCAGGTGCTATGTCTTTCATAATTTTGTCATATAAAGTGTAAGGAACAACACTCACACTAGCACCCATGTCACATAAACCATGATAACAGTGATCTCCTATTTTAACTGAAATAACATGCATGCCAACAACAGGTCTATGTTTATCTCTTTTATCAGGATTAGCAATTCTAGCAGCTTCTTCATAGAAGTAAATAACATGCCCATCCATATCTTCTTCCTAGAGATCTTTAACCATAACAATACTAGGTTAAACTTTAATTTGCTCATCAGTTTTAGGTGTTCTAATATAGCTTTTGTTAACCACAGTTGAAGCTTTAGCATGTTCCTTTATCCTAACAGGGAAAGGTGGTTTCTCAATATAAGCAGAAGGAACAACTGGATCAACATTATAAAGTGTAGTTTCTTCTTTAACTGGTACTGGTCCTTTAATTTCTTCTTTAATAGGTGGGTGATATTTAAACCACTTCTCCTTAGGGAGTTCAACATGAGTAGAAAATGATTCACAAAAGGAGGCTACTATCTCAGAGTCAAGTCCATATTTAGTGCTAAACATTTGAAAAGCATCAGTATCCATAAAAGATTTAACACAATCATACTTAAGTTTAATACCGGACTCTTTACCTTCGTCGAGTTCCCACTCTTCAGAGTTGCCTTTAATTCTTTCCAAAAGATCCCATTGGAATTCAATAGTCTTCTTCATAAATGAACCAGCACAAGAAGTATCAAGCATAGTTTGATCATTACGAGAAAGCCGAGCATAAAATTCTGAATAATAATTTCTCTTGAGAGCTCATGATTGGGGCATGAATATAACATTGACTTAAGCCTCCCGCAAGCTAGAGCGATACTTTCTCCTTCACAAGGCCAAAAATTATATATATAATTCCGATCACGATGAACTAGATGCATAGGATACATTTTTTGGTGGAACTCCAATTTCAGACGATTCCAATTCCATGATCCAATATCATCGTATAGCCTATACCATGCCAATGCTTTTCCCTTCAAAGATAATGGGAAAACCTTTTTCATCACTTCATCCCTGGGTAAACCTGCAAGCTTAAACAATCCACAAATTTGTTCCACATATATCAAGTGCATATCGGGATGTTCGGTTCCATCTCCTGCATAAGGATTAGCTAGCAGTTTTTCTATCATACTCGAAGGAATTTCATATTCAATATTTTCAGTAGGTGCAGTAGGTTGAGGGGTAGCTAATTGTGGTTCCGGACGAGGTGAAGATACCCCGAACAAACCCCTCAAAGGATTGTTTTCCATAGTAACAAGTGACAATAAATTTCAGCACACTATATAAATGTTTCCTTACCAAATTCCACTTACCAAAGGCGCTTCACTCCCCGGCAACGGCGCCAGAAAATAGCCTTGATGACCCACAAGTATAGGGGATCAATTGTAGCTCTTTTTGATAAGTAAGAGTGTTGAACCCAACGAGGAGCAGAAGGAAATGACAAGTAGTTTTTAGTAAGGTAATGTCTGCAAGTGCTGAAATTGTAAGTAGCGGAGTAGTTTGATAGCAAGATAATTTGTAACGAGCAAGTAACGATAATAGTAACAAAAGTGCAGCAACGTAGCCCAATCCTTTTGATGCAAAGGACAGGCCAAAACGGTCTCTTATGATAAGCAAAGCATTCTTGAGGGTACACGGGAATTTCATCTAGTCACTTTCATCATGTTGGTTTGATTTGTGTTCGCTACTTTGATAATTTGATATGTGGGTGGACCGGTGCTTAGGTGCTGTTCTTACTTGAACAAACCTCCTACTTATGATTAACCCTCCCGCAAGCATCCGCAACTATTAGAAAAGTATTAAGAATAAACTCTAACCATAGCATTAAACTTTTGGATCCAATCGGTCCCTTACGAAATAGCGCATAAACTGGGGTTTAAGCTTCTGTCACTCTCGCAACCCACCATCTAATTGCTACTCCACAATGCATTCCCTTAGGCCCAAATATGGTGAAGTGTCATGTAGTCGACATTCACGTGACACCACTAAGGGAATAACAACATACATACTATCAAACTATCGAACACATATCAAGTTCACATGATTACTTGCAACATGATTTCTCCCGTGACCTCAAGAACAAAAGTAACTACTCACAAATGATAAACATGTTCATGATAAGAGGGGTATTAAATAGCATAATGGATCTGAACATATAATCTTCCACCAAATAAACCATATAGTGATCAACTACAAGATGTAATCAACACTACTAGTCACCCACAAGCACCAATCTATAGTTCCGGTAACAAGATTGAACACAAGAGATGAACTAGGGTTTGAGAGGAGATGGTGCTGGTGAAGATGTTGATGGAGATTGCCTTCCCCAAGATGGGAGAGTTGTTGGTGATGATGATGACGATGATTTCCCCCTCCGGGAGGGAAGTTCCCCCGGCAGAATCGCTCCGCTGGAGGGAAAAAGTGCCCCTGCCCAAGTTCCGCCTCGAGACGGCGGCGCTCCATCCCGAAAGTATCCTCCTTATTTTTTCTAGGTCAAAATGACTTATATACCAGAAGATGGGCACCGAAGGTGGGCCGAGGAGGCCACAACCCACCAGGGCGCACCTGGGGGGGCCTGGCGTGCCCAAGTGGGTTGTGCCCACCTGGTGCCCCCTCTGGCGTTTATTGGTTCCAATATTCCTCAAATAATTCATAAAAAAATTCCGTAAAGTTACAACTCATTTGGAGTTGTGCAGAATAGGTCGCCTGACGTAGCTTTTCCAGGTCCAGATTTCCAACTGCCAGAATTCTCCCTCTTGGTGTGTTCCTTGTAAATTAAGAGAGAAAAGGCATTACAATTACTCCAAAAAGCATTATTATTGATAAAAACATTATAAATAACAGCAAGGAAACATGATGCAAAGTGGAAGTATCAAAACACACCGCAAAAAGAGGTACATCATATGGATCTCCAAGAGATCATTGTATTGAGAATCAAACAAGAGAGAGGAAGCCATCTAGCTACTAATTACGGACCCGAAGGTCCACAAAGAACTACTCATGCATCATCGAAGAGGCACCAATGGAAGTGGTGAACCCCTCCGTGATGGTGTCTAGATTGGATCTGGTGGTTCTGGACTCTGCGGTGACTGGAATTGATTTTCGTGCTTGGGTTTCTGGAATATTGGGGTATTTATAGAGTAAAGAGGCGGTCCAGGGGGCAACTGAGGTGGGCACAACACACCAGGGCGCGCCTGGGCCTCCTGGCGCGCCCTAGTGGGTTGCGCTCCCCTCGGAGCACCCCTGAGGCGCTTCTTTGGCCCACTGGATGTCTTCTGGTCCAAAAAAATCTCCAAAAAGTTTCGCTGCATTTGGACTCCGCTTGGTATTGATTTCCTGCCATGTAAAAAACATGCAGAAAACAACAACTGGCACTTGGCACTATGTAAATAGGTTAGTACCAAAAATTGATATAAAATGATTATAAAACATCCAAGATTAATAATATAACAACATGGAACAATAAAAAATTATAGATACGTTGGGGACGTATCAGCATCCCCAAGCTTAATTCCTGCTCGTCCTCGAGTAGGTAAATGATAAAACAGAATTTTTGATGTGGAATGCTGCCTAACATGGCATATCATATTCTTTTCTTTATAGCATGGACATTTGGACTTTTATATTGTTCAAAGCAATAGTCTAGTTTTGACATGATAACTTAAATAATCAAGCATATCAACAAGCAAACATATCTTTCAAAATATCAACACTAAAATAAGCTATCCCTAGCCCATCATGCTCAATCATTGATCCATTCATGAAACACACTCGCATATCTAGTGTACTCAAATCACTAGCAATTGCTTCATGATAATAGGATCTCTTAAAAATATTAGCAAGTGGATGAGGATCCATATCAATAAAATTTTAGCAAGTGAAGATGCAAGCAAATAGAAGACACATGGCAACACAAGCTAACAAAAGATCGAACGAGAAAAAGGCAAACAAAAAAAGGCAAATAAAACAGCAATTTTTAGTGAAGTGGGGGAAAGGAAAATGAGAGGCAAATGGCAAATAATGTAATTGCAAGGAGATGAGATTTGTGATTAGGAACCTGGTAGATGTTGAAGATCCTCCGTGGCAACAGCGCCATAAATTCCTTTTGATGCGGCTTGAAGCTACGTCGGTATTTCCCAAAGAGGAAGGGCTGATGCAGCACAACGACGGTAGGTATTTCCCTCAGTGATGAGACCAAGGTTATTGAACTAGTAGGAGAACCAAGAAACAACACGTAAGCGGCGCCTGCACACAAATAACAACTACTCGCAACCCGACATATTAAAGGGGTTGTCAATCCCTTTCGGGTAACGGTGCCAGAAATTGGCAAAACGGACGTGAATAAATCATAGTAGATTGATAGATCGAACGCCAAATAAAATTAATAAGAATAAATTGCAGCAAGGTATTTTTGTATTTTTGGTTTAATAGATCTGAAAATAAAAGGCAAATAAAATAGATCGCGAAGGCAAATATATTAAAGAAGAGACCCGGGGGTCGTAGGTTTCACTAGTAGCTTCTCTCGAGAAAAATAACAAACGGTGGGTAAACAAATTACTATTGGGCAATTGATAGAACTTCAAATAATCATGACGATATCCAGGCAATGATCATTATATAGGCATCACGTCCAAGATTGGTAGACCGACTCCTGCCTACATCTACTACTATTACTCCACACATCGACCGCTATCTAGCATGCATCCAGTGTATTAAGTTCATAGGGAAACGAAGTAATGCAATAAGAACAATGACATGATGTAGACAAGATCTATCTATGTAGAGATAGAACCCAACACCAAGAATTTGTGCCCACACCACCGTTGTCCATCTCGTGGTTTTCCTCCTCTCTCTCCACACTGCCACCTTCGCCCGGTGCCATCTACCAAGCGATCTGGTACAAATGCTTCGACTCCCACTGCTAAAAAAACTTCCGCATGTGGTGGTTTATCCATCGGAGGCCTCACTGCACAGCATCATCCACTCTAGTTGCCCTGCCCTGGAGCGCTTGCTGATTGTTTTGGGAATAGAAATCCCTATCAGTTGTGTCCAAATAAAGTCGCCTCACCTTAAAAGCATTGGAATTTGTTTTGAAGGACAACATCTCATCATTGAAGATGCCCCATCACTTCAAAGGTTGCTCCTTCATTATTGTTATAAACCTTCTCAAATAACTGTCATCTCTATGCCCAAATTGGAGACCTTGGGTGTAATTCGTGATCCGTTTAATGATCACAACAAGTTGGTGTTTGGCTCCTCACCTTTTCAGGTACCGTATATTATCATCTACAAATTTGTAATCATAAGCTGCATTTTTCATTTGTGCGCATAAGTTTTATATCATCTTGGAGGACAATTTGGGTACTAATATTATGTTATATGCTCAATGAAGAGTTCGTCCAAGGATAGCCTATCAATGCTGTTGGATTTTGTCAAGATCCCATATATCGGAATGTATAGTTATGATCTGAACATAACTATTGGCTTGCTGCGATGCTTTTGATGTCTGGAGAATTTATATATAAAGGTGATGATTTCATGCACATTGAAAGCCCGTATATATTGTACTAAAATTAACCGTTCAGCCATTGCTCTTTCGACACACTCTTTTTACAGACCTTAACTGTTTTCAATCTTCATGTCTACTTAGGCACTAACACATGGAGAAAAACATATAACCAATCGGTGGCGTAATAAGCACCAGGATTTTCTCAGTTCTCATGACATTAGTTTGAGGACAATAATGATGGAAGGATATGCATCCAACCAGGCAAACAAAAGCTTTGTCACATTCTTCCTGTTGAATGCGAGGTTACTATTGTCCATGAGGCTTAAGTTTTTCAACAAGAGACTTCTCACGGACGGACATGTTGAACAACAAAAAGAGAAGTTTCATGTGGACAAATGGGCTTCTGAACGGGCTCGGCTTCTATGTACAACAACTTGTAGTCATCCTCCAATAATTTTTTTGCACAGGATGTTGATTTTATGGATCAGACCGATCCATTTATTTGTGACTGCAAAAAAGAGTGTTTGGGTTAGATGTTATTGCCATGTTCAATCTGCGTTTTGCCTAAATTTGATGAACAATTAATCCTTGGGCTTTTTGTACCGTTTGTAAGCTTGAGTTACATGTTGTTGCCCTCGTACTCCCCTCCGCCTGCCACTACACTGCCGCATCTTCCACGGCTCCTCTCGTCCGAGGCATCGCCATCGTTCTCTGCCTTGGTTCGCTCGCTGTGCCCACCGCCGTCTGGCATTGTCAACATGGTCAACAACCGAGACGAATCAGGAGATGATTGTATGGGGAGAGGCTAACAGTAGGGACCCACCAGGGTCGTTGCATTACGCAAGCAGGTGCCTCGTTATTACAAGCCAAAAAAATTTACTTCCTCCTAATTGTTTGACACCTAGGTCCCACGCCATTGTCAATGTAGTCAATAAACAAGAAAATTACACAATGAGCAGATAACACCAGGGACCCAACAGCTCGCCCAGTTGTTTTTTAGATTTAGAGATGGAGCTCAACTGCGCGTTGTGCAGGGGCTGTGGCCCATCTAGCCCACGCTTACGCTTTTATTTAAGCACATGATGAGCCCAGTTGATATATTTTTTCTTTCTGAAAATGGCTAGCCCAGTTCTTTTTTGGAGAATACCCAACCGAGGCCTACTTCCTTTTCTCAGTCCTGTTGGGCTGCAAATCTTTCAAGACGAGGAGGGATGTAAGTAGTAAGAAATGGGCTTCCCCAGAAAATGGGCTATAAGTTGTAAGAAATGGGCTATAAATTTTTAAACCAAAGCCAACCGACAATTACATTCAAATATCATTTTTTCGGGATTTCTCTACTCTTATAAAAAGCAGAGTTGGTGATGATGGTGTGCCTGCCATCTTGCAATATAGGTCGTTCGATCTATATCTAACGGATAGGAAGGAAACTATGACAATTTACCTGCACTCCTCTCCACATTTGCAGATACGGCCTTCCCTCGTTCATCCTTTTCTCCCAAAAGATAAACTACTCATACAAATGCATCTTGATGTTCCGTGCAACGCACGGTCATCTTGCTAGTCAAGGTTTTAAATTTCATTCATTTTTTGCGGAGAATTTTTTGAATTTTATTTTGATATAATTTTTAAAAAATTATTTTTAATGTGACTCAAAGTTTCATGATTCAAAGAGTTCGGACCCCATCGAAATATGCAAAATTTTGTTGAATTTTTTAGCAGTGCCATGAATATGGTCTGTAATGCTAATAAAAATAATATGGGCTTCAAAATATCCTTAAGAATTAGCAAATGGGCTGTAAATTATTAAAAATAATGGCTAATGGGTTGTATGTTGTTTTCCACGGATTTGGAGGCTGACTTCTGGGCCTACTTGGTTGACAATGAAGTTGTCCTAAAAAAATTGACGAGTACGCAAGGCTTTGTCAACTTAGTCAACACAGAGCAGTGACTGTTGGATGTCCATCCAACGGCCGTCGTGCTTCTTCAATCTCTGATCTTCCTGCTTCAGGCGCCCAAACCAACGCTGGCGGGACTGCCTGCTCCCTCCTCCCATGGCTGGTTGTGCTGCCGCCAGGCCATCCCTCCAGCCACCCGCACATCATGTTGTTTTCCGGCGACGTCAGCCTCACCCCGCAGCCGACCAGTCGGCGCATGTACTCCCCTTAGCGTGGGCATCCACTGTTGTGGCTTCACCGGCTCCGAGTCGTTCCCTTCCCGGGCCTCCCCCTCGTCCATCGCATTTGTGCTCTCAGCGCGGCGTGGTCAACATGGTCAATAAACAACAGCCACCTGAAGAGCGATGTAAGTGGAGAGGTTGAGAGTAGGGACCCACACAAGCAAGTGCCTCCTTATTACGTGCAAAATAATGATTCCACCACCTAACAGCTGGGACCCACTAGAAGGGCCTCTGTATTTTGCAAAACAAACGTTCCTCCCGCTGACAGCTCAGACCCACCAGTGAGGTGGGAGACGGCGTCGGTGAAGCGCACCTGATGCGGTGGAAGTCAGCGTCTATGAGGCACGTCGGTTGCGGTGGCCGACGTTGTCACTGGACCACCCGGTGCGGTGGACGAGGGCGTAGATGGGGTAGCTCCGGTGCGGTGGTGAAGCGCGACCGTCGTCTTCGTCATCATCGTCCGGCATAGAGATGGGGAAAGAGACGAGACGAGGGGCGATTTGAACTTTGCTTGGGTTGGCGGCGAATTAGGATTTGAGCGCTCTGGGCATGGAAGGGGCGATGGAGAAGGGAGATTTTGCAGGGCAGGAATTGGGGCCGCCAGATATTTCAATTTGAAACGTGGAAGCGCGAAATTATTTTGTCGTCGTTCTTTTTTGGGGGGGAGGGGGCGGAGGGAGGGGTGGGTGGCTGGGTGCTAGCGTCCGTACGACACACGCGACCACCATGACATGACCCTAGTCTGCCTGGTGCGCCTACATTTGAGAATGCAAACAAATCTTCTTTCATTTGCAAACGAATTTGTATGTATTACCATGCTCGTGTTTTCCTTGCAAATAATTAGTCATTCGAAACAAGATACTATAAATTAATTAATGAGGAGTTATTTGAATTAGAGTGTGTGTCACATAGCGATCTCCAATTCTAACATGGATTTCGCATTTCACGGTATCCACCCTACTTTTTTAATACAAATTCATATGTATATGATGAACACCATGGTAGTGAGAAAACTTTGGATGGATTGAAACATATGACCTACAAAATAGCACAACAATCGAGTCAATGTCAACTTTTCCAAACCCAGTATGGCACGAATTCGAAATATTACCCATATGCATGGTCCTCAATTCAAATCTTACAATGTACACTAAATTGAAACGTTGATATTAAGTCTCTTACTATCTACATTCAAAAGTTGTTTTTAGCCCCACCCCCCCCC